>NC_056730.1:1111377647-1111688480 GCF_019279795.1 Protopterus annectens
GTGCAGGCCTTGGCAATGGTAGGGGGCTGTGTGGCCCTGCCCCATGCTGTTCCTGTTGCAGCTGTTTTTGCAAGATCATATTGTGTAGCATGGCACATACCATGACAATTTGGGTACATGTAGTTGGTGAGTACTGCAAGGCTCCACCACATGTGTCCAGGCACCGGAACCGTGACTTGAGCATCCCAAACACATGCTCAATTACATTTTGTGTTTGTGCGTGTGCCTCATTCTGGAGTTCTTGTTCAGGTGTGTGTGCATTTCTGATGGGTGTCATCAGCCACAGCTCCAGTGCGTATCCAGCATCCCCCACTAGGTGACCATCAGGGATGTCCCCATTGCAAATGTCTGGTACAGCTGCATCAGATGCCAGATATGGGAATCATGGTAGCTTCCAGGGCAGCCAGCACACACATTCAGTATTATGCCTAGGGCATCGTACATGACCTGGCAGTTGATGGAGTGGAAGCCCTTGCGGTTCATGAAGGCCCTACCCCGCTCACCGGCTGGTGCTTTGATGTATATGTGCGTGCAGTCAATTGCATCCACTACCTCATGGTATTCCACTATTTGCTGGAAGAGATGCATATTGCTGGCCAATACCTCATGGGAACTGGGGAAATATACATGATCACCGACATGTGCTGACATGGCATTCAGGAACTGGTGCAGTACCCTGGATTCTAATGCCTGTGAAATCCCCATCATATCACCAGTTGGTCTCTGGAAGGTACCTGTTGCTAGTATTCTTAGGCCAGCACATACCTTGGTTTCCACTGGGATGGGTTCCCCTCTGTTGGTTCTGTGTGTGAGGCATGGCCTGCACAGCTCAACAATTTGCTGCAGGAGGTCTCTGTCCACTCTATAGCGCTCCACTATCTCCAGCTCATGTAGCCCCTGGTAGGTTACCCTGGGTCTGTACACTCTTCTCCATCTCCTCACTGTGGGTTGCTCAGCAGCATTCGCAATGGCACCACCCTCAGCATCTTGCACATGTTGCCTTATAATAGCAATGGCAGCCCCTAACATTTTTTGTCTCAGTTAAGCTTTTTAAGTTTTCACTTCTCTTTGTAGACTGCAGTGTTGCAGTGTTGCTGAGAAAAACATGGGGGAATGTTGTGTGCAGAGTTTTAAGTGCTGGGCTGGGCTAGTGTACTGCCTGTGTAATTGGCTGATTTTGATTGATTTCACCTGGCAGGTCTGCTAGTTCTCCTTGAAACTTTAGTGATAGACACGGCGTACACCTTCAGTTTCTGGGCTTCAGTTCAGACAACTGTAGACATGTCTCTTCCAGTCCTAAGTAACTCACAGCAAACACATGCCACTCTGCTCCAATAAGCTTACAGTCTTTGGAACACCCCCCCCTCATGATGTCACCTATCTTCTACTCTGTTACTCCCCTAATCCTACTCTTATACTCTAGGGACATGGTTCACATGGCAGGTAAAATTGGGATTCACTATCTGTATACTCATTTGCATAGGATTGCCTACTAATGCTTGGTTACATCTCTTAGACTGAGCTTTCCCCCTTAGCAACCACTACTCAGTAGCCATGTTGTCTTCAGCCTGCCATTCACCTGCATGGCAGATGAATATATATAATAAAATGCCCATTTTTAGGCCTTTTTTTCCTCTGGTTGTTAGAGCGCCGCACGTTTGCGTGGCGCTGTGCTATGCTTAAACATCGAAGATCGGGGGAAAAAAATGTTTTTTATTATTTTGCAACACATAATAATGCCAATGGCCTTATATTTGGCCATTGGCATGCTTCCTCAACTGGATGCATCCTTCATTTGGAGCTGTCATAGCTCCATTTTGCTATTTGCAGAACGGTACTCAGTTAACAACTGAGTACATTTCTACAAATAACACTACTCTTACTCGGACAGTTTAGCGTTTCCTGGATCACACATTTACCTCATTTGCATAGCTTTCAGCAGCAGATGAAGTTATTAGCATATCCTAACACTGTCCGTGCAAGAGTCATATTAAGAGCTCTCATGCACGCCCATGCCGGTTGTTCCTGGATCGCTCGGCAGACATGTTGGCTGTCTGGAGTCTTACTCTACTCTTAGACTCCGTGCAAGCCTTCGTGAATCCAGCCCCATGTCTTTTCTGTGGGAGGAACAAGCACAGCTACACAAACCCTACTAATTAAATATACCAAATCCAAGATCACACTATAGTGGTAAAAGGGCAAATTCTTCAGTTCCTTGTGTACTGCAATCTTAGTTAAAAAAGTCCCCCTTCACTTACTTGTAGTTGATGTTCTGAAGGTCAATTTTGTTTCAATATTTTGCTGTTCAACCTTCTGAACCATTGATAATGTGAATGAGAGCCATGTTACATAGTTCTGGTAGGGGAAACACACATTACTGATATGGCTTATTTATTCTAAAGATGCAGTGAGTAGAATAAAGTTCACATTAAGCCTTTAAATTAATAAACTCTTTGTGCATCATGGATTATTAAATAAACAAATATGTGCCACAAAATTCACTCTATTGCTTTGGGAAGAAATAACTTTTTTTTTCTTTCGTGTCAGGTTTGCTCTGCAGACTACTAGACCTTGATCAGCAAATGTAACCAGGCCGTGCTGTAGTTCTGTTTTAGCAGAACAATCACTGAACCAAAGGACTGAAAAAGCACAAAACATCAGGTATCTGTCTGCATGTTCTTTCAGAAAGTGGTAGCTCAACAGAAGATGCCCATCACAGAACTTTGCTTTCTGTCATATTATCAGCAATGCATGGAAGAAGGATTAAAAGTCATCTTTAGATTAACAGATAGGAATCAAATCTTAACTGAACTTTTTTTTCGTGTACTGGTATTGTGTAGAAAGATTGTGAAAAAAATATACATTAAAACCTAGCATACAGGTTTTGACTGCTTATTTTTTCACATTTCATTTACCAAAGTTGTCTAATAATTATGGAGTTCAAGAACTATATAATCTAATAAAAAGAATCAATCCAATACTGCTGTTATTTTAAGAAGGCAAAGTGATATGCTATTACAAAGCAAGAAATGCTTTCAGTAAACAATGCTGTTGCAGTAATTTTCAGATTTGCTAACTATGTTTATATGTAGAGATATGCATAATAATTAATGATCCTTCAATAAAATAATTTATGAATCATTGCAAAAATGCTGACTAGAAAAATAGGAAAAAGGCTTTTTTCTTTTTGCAAACTCTATATCCCAAACTAGCTCAATTTAAAAATAGAGTGCTTACTATGTGCTGTGAGAAACTTGTATACCAAGCAAAATGTATTAGTTAAAACATTTTGGTTTTCTGCATTACTGCTTGCTCACTGGGGCAAGATCTACATTTATGTTTAATGAAGCATGAACAAGATTCTGTACTCATCTCCGGCAGAAAAGATAAAAATAAAACTCCAAATACCAACACCTTAGGTACAAAATGTATTGTTAATGATTACCATTTCTTAACTGCTTACATCGTCATTGTTCAAAGGCCAACTTCTTGTGAAGTGTGTATATATTCTTGGCTGTAACTGAATGGGCACACACAGTGAGAATCAGGAAGCGTACTCAGCAATGGAGCACTCAAAGATGCTGTTTTCATTTCTTCGTTACTCGCTGCCAGTACTAGGTTTCTCGGTGATCTGTCTAGGTGCATTCCTTGTCTCACTCGGTAATAGTTGCCAAAGTAACATAGAACTTATGTTAGCTTACATACTAATCATTGTTGGCTTCCTTCTCGTGTTAGCTGGCATTTTCTGGAGTACTTTCTATGGCATTAAGCAGAAGAGCTTTACTCACTTAATGAGACGGCAGTGTCGACAAGTTCCTAGACACAGAACGATACACATTAACACTGTGGACAGGTGAGCATGCAAGAAGAGTAAGGGTGGCTTGTTCTCTATCATGTGCAGGAATTCATATAGGCAAAGAAACATTTTTATTAAATGAATTTACCCAGAATGCACTCAGAAAAGAAAATAATACTACATAGCAATGCCTACGTTAACACAACTAGTGTACTTGTTACACTTTTTTTTCTTTTTAGTAACATGCAGCTATGGAAGTTGCAAAGAATTTAACATGCAGTCTTTCTAACTATCCTCAGTTCCTATCTAGTTAGAATCCATTGCTAGGAAATAAATAATGCAGAAATGTTTTGATTTTTTTTGTATTAATGCTTTTAGTTAGCAAATCATTTAATTGTCAAAGAACATTTGATAGAAACAAGGAGGAAACTGTTTTTTATAACTCTGAAAATATGGGTGCAGTAAAGTCTTGGTGCAGAGTCTCAGGAGCATTTGCATGAAGTAAGAGAGGAACAGTAGTTCTTTTGGCCATAATGAACTCTGTAATTAACAAAATGTTCTGTACAGCTCTTTACACTAAGGGATTATAAAGTAAACATTTCAAAAAATACGGGGCAAATTCGGTAAGCAAACAAATAAAAATAAATTCATATGATGGTTAAGCAATCGTCAGGCTATAGAGGTCACTCAAGATAATCAAAAATTCAAAATACAGACTGTAATAATGCTGATGGCTTATTCATTATAATCTGCCTGTTTCCCACTATTACATTATATTGTCTGGCCCAACCCAATTTACAGTATGTTCACTTTTACTTCTTCCTGTGTAACGTGGGTCTTTTTGATTTCAGTCTGTATTAATCGAATGATGTAGCAATTTATCAGTACTACTTTCTTAAAAATATATATTTCTGGAATCTGGGGGAATAGAAACCGAGTATTCCAAAGTAATATGCATTTATAAAGCAGCACTGATATTAATTTGCATTAAAAGGGTTTGTTTGTGAATACTGAGTTCTGTGAGTGTTGCCACCCTTATTAAGTCTTCACAGTCTTCTGCATTCTGTATCTTCATGTGCCAAGGGGACCTTTTTCAGAGTAGTATCTCCTGTGAAATGCATTTATTCTGTTAAAATATCTGTCTTACTTTTGTAGTCTAAGGACCTATGTACATGTTTTTTTGGTATCCTTGCAGGAGTTCTTCTTCAGTCCCTTCTATTGTTGCTGCTCCTGTCTTTTAACACTGTCTGCCCTCTCTCTCTTCTATGTTATGATCTGTAAAAGTAGACACGGAAGTTTATTTTTAGTGGGCCAAGCTAAATACCTATATCAAATAATCACCAGTTCACTCATTCAACAAGCAATAGCTGTATTCTATAACTCAGTGGCAAATGTCTATCTCATATGCTGAAAGGAAAATATTCAGTAGTGAAGAAATTATCTACATAGACAGGTTTATACTATGAAACTTAAAGTTCTTGTATGACTAGTGTGGCTTAAACCTTTTTATAATTTTCTAAAATAATGCTTACAATTCAAAACAGGAAAGTAGTAACTGAAAGAAGTGTTTTATGCTTGGTCTAAATGGTGTTAACATGCAGGTCTCTTTCTTGTTTCAGACCTAGCTTTTACCCTCCTACTTATGAAGAGAGCATCACAGTTACCACATGGTCTATGCCAGTATCAGCCATCCCTGAAGATGAAGGTCTGTGCAACATACCTCCCCCGTTATACAGCGAGACTGCTTCAGTCATCCTGGATGAAACTTGCAACAGGGAGGAGCTTCCACCACAGTATGATGAGTGCATGCAACAAGTTCTTACTGCTCCAGTTCTCAGCAGTGGGGAACACTGACCAGTTCCTGATGACAGTTTCTCCCTTTCAGGGCTATGAGTCAGTTATTAATTGCACTGACATATTTGCAGTGGAATAAGTGTAACAGCGGTTACTAACTGGTCTGTAACAGAACTGGTAACATAGCCTTGGTCTCTGGCATGGCACACAGAGATAGGAATGTGTTTCAGCACTTAGCAGTAAGTAGCATTACTACAGTACTTACTGCATTACTGTAATGTTTAAGCCACAGGTGAGAATGTACCAGTTTTATGCAGTGTTACCAGTTTTATGCAGTGTTACTTTCACCATCACTACTAGTATAATGTATTATGCAGAAATGTAATTACAGCTGCATGTCATGAACTGCTGGCCACAGACTGATACCAGTTTTAAATCATTCTTATTATAGCCTATTTGGGAAACAGTGGCTAAAGCAATGATGGAATAGGAGATGCACACTATACAGTGGTGTGATCACTGCAGTTGAAACACTAATCAGAAGGTTCAGACAACACCAATTTCATTAAGGAATACACAGGAAAGAGTAACATGCTCATGGCTCTAAAACCCTACAAGACCAAGACAAAGCAAACACATTTTCACCTTGCATTACAATTATTTTTCTTGTACAGGGATCAAAAAGCCTACAATACTGCCAGTAGAAGAATGCTTTCTGCAGCACATAGCTGGCACAAGTAGAAAATACATCATAAGACATTCTTATGTTTGCTGAATATTTTCAACCAAGAATAGAACAGAATTTTTTTATAGAATTTTTTATACCTAGTGAGGTGTTTTATATAATGAGAATAACTTCATAATGAGTAATGTTTGACAGAGTATTGTTTATTTGCTACTTTGTAGTTGTAAGCTGCTTGTTTTTATGTATTTACTTCTATAATGTATGTGATCTTCCTTTTGGGGACACAATTTAAAGAACATGAGGACAAATGTAATGCATTTAATGGCAAACTATCAGTATAATGGACTATTACTTCACACAGAGAATGTTATTTAAGTTTATAGTTTATAGTTTATTCCTGTACTGCAGGTCAGCATCAGGTGGTAACTAATGTAGCAGCAAAGAGTCTTGTCTATGTTCCAGATGTTGCATCACCATTTACATCCTCACAAGTAAAGACTGGTATATGTCTTTCTTCTTGGCATATGACAAAAAGTTAATATTTTGTTGTACAACTAAGCTTTGACATTTATTGACACATTCTGCATAGGCAGTTTATGTGTTACCTGACAGTGTTTGTAATATTGAAAGTATTTAAATGTAAATATGAAATATATTTATATAATTTAAATACATTTAAATAAAGCTTTATTTTAATACCATTTCGGTTTCTTTCTTTTTAGAGTATGTAGTACACATTACATGACTATTTGACTCTTAGCAAATCAATCATTATTTGGGTCATTTAATGCTTTTTCCAATCACATGAACAGATAAACAAGAACTTTTGGGGGTGCATTGTTTTCTTCCTGCAGTTGACCACTGGCCACCAGCAATGCCCCCTCCTTGGTTACCAAGTGTACCAGGCAAACCTGTATGTCTTCAGACTTACTCCAACCCATGCTTGCAGTCTTTCATTCTCATGTTGCAGTATCATATTGTTGTGTGTGGGGGGGTCTTTTTATGCTCTGGCTCCCTTTTTCCCAAATGTACATGCATATATTTCCTTAAGGGCAGTTGAACAATGGAGATGTGGGGGCAAAAACCCCTTACCCTTCCTAAACCTCCACCAGGGATCTAACATAAGGACAGTGCAAATGCATGCCCTCCCTAGTATAGGCGCACCCACCCATCTTTCCTCTGCATACCTCAGACACAGCATGAGCAAGATTTGAATAGCATACCATACATGCTTTGTTTACAAATTCAGAAACACTCAAATAGCTCAACTGTTGTCATGTTTACTGCTTTTTTTTACCAAGTTTCATTTGTAAAATAAATGAAAGAACTGTTTCCTCATTGTATACATTTAAATTCACAATTAACTGAAAACCATACATTTTGCTTCCACTATGAGTTGTGATGTTACAAGACATTGAGGAAACGACTTTTTGAGCATAACAACTTGAGCAGTCAACCCAGCAAAAATATTAAATGTAAGTGTTTTTGCAGGGGGGCAAGGGGCAAGGTTTCCATACACTTCTGAACTAATATATATATCTATATACCAACTCCACAGCTAAATAAACATGATGGAAGGAGAACTCTCACAAAAGAAAATAAATCAGTCCTGACACGCAATTAGACGCTATAACACAGTGCACAGTGATTTCCTATGGAAAACAGAAACTGGGGAGTTAAACTTCATGGAGTTTACTCAGTGATTTGGTTCTTTGACAAGTTGTATGTCCATTAGCAGCAGAGCAGTCCATAAACTTTACACTGTGTTTCTCATAAGCAATCAGTTTCCTCTGTCATATCATTTTTATAAACCAAAGATGGATTCAGAAAGACTTACTGCCTGTCTAAGTGATTTACTGTGGTATGATGCTGCTTTATAAGTAAATATCATATCACTGTAACCAGTTTACACCGAGAGTACATCCAAGAATCCCTTTGTCCAGAGCTTTAACACATTAATATAAAAGGCTTTAAATGAATCAGATATGGCTTGTGTTTCATTAATGTCATCATTAAATGGCATATTCATGTTTTTTGAGACATGAAGGAATTACAGGATAATAACTCTGGTGGTGGACTACAGAAGTTGTAAACTGATATCAAATACCCCAAAAATACAAAGCAGTGGGGAAAAAGCTTTCTCACAGACTCTATCTATCTATCTATCTATCTATCTATCTATCTATCTATCTATTGATCTAATCAATCTAAGCTGCAGAAAGCAGACTGATATACTATGGAAATACCAGGAAAGTACCAGTCCCACAATGAAACATTCTGTTTAAAAACATTGCACCCAGTTACAAGAGGCTTCATCAAACTGATAAAGAGCACATTGAAATATCTTTTTGTAATACTATCCAAATCATATGAGGGTCAAAAAACAATGAACATTAGAAAAACAATGGATTATGAAACCTGTGGTACCGGGAGCTATCAACTGCATTCACATTGCAGTAAAGGCCCCACATGGAGACAGGGATGATAGTATATCAACTGCAAAGGGTTCCACTTCAACAACTTCCAGGTGGTCCACAATATACAAGGTACAATATACAATGTACCAGAAGACAACTCAGACTATGCCCACAACAAATCTGGCACATACACAATTTATATCAGTGGTTTCTGTGGGGGTTATTTTCTACAAGGCTCTCTTTATTGGTGATACCTGGTATGCCCTTGAAGCAAGACACCAATAAGAAATGCAGAGACCATAGCAGAGACCATATACAGGACCAACTTGTCACAGACCTGAATTAATGTCAGACTTATTTTGACTACTTAAGGCCTGCTTCCACTGCCACCATGTCACTGGTAGTACCCTGCATTAGAAGTCTGAACTATGCAATAAAATATTTGTAGTATGTGCACTATTATACAACATGTTGTTATGCAAACAGATACATGGGGGATACATTTAGGAGGAGAAAGTCACAACATAAGCAGTCAAGGACATAATTGTGAAGGAGCTGGCTGCAAGGGATGACTATGCGAGCCACAAGTAGGTGACATACACACTGGTGCTACCTAACAGCCAGCATCAGGATCACATCTATAGGACAGAGTAAATATATCATGCAAAAAAAAAGATACATACAAAACATATACCCCAACTGTGCTATAGCACGCATGGCCACAATGTGCATGAGACACAGGTTAATGAGTTAGAAGATTAATGAGGACAGGGCAGGGCACAGTTGGCATTACATGCACAGGAAGGGAAGGCCACAGTGACAAGAGTCAACAGTGCGCAGTGTGTTTGTGTGAGTGTGTGTGTGTGTGTGTGTGTGTGTGTGTGTGTGTGTGTGTGTGTGTGTGTGTGTGTGTGTGTGTGTGTGTGTGTATAGGGAAGGTGCAGGTTAATGCTGTGTGTGATTGTATGAGTCTGGGATGGATGAATGTGGGGAGCTAGGGAGACTGGTAAAGGTGGATTGGTGTCTACATTGCATTGTGACCTGACAGAGGTGAGCAGTGCTAATTGGTGTGTGGGTATGTGTGGACACCTACAGAAGATGATGCTGCATTGTTTTGGTGTCTGATTGACAGGTTCAGGACACCCATGTGAGATCTATGCACCGACCATGTACATCCTCAGCCACATGGGTTCCCACCCTTGGAAAGGTCACATCCACGACCCACAGCACACACAGGAGATGGAATGCTCTGTTACCATAAATGATATGATGGCGTAAAGTGGTCTTAGCACAAATATTCCATCCTCATCTGCATCCATGGCATTCTACAGTACCCTCAACAATAGATAGTGGTTTGGATGTGGTGGTATTACAGGGCCTAGACCATGTCCCCCTGCTTCTGTTGTGCATTTTCCCACCAGAGGTGGAGGCACACCAGCCCAGAGAAGGGAGGTGGCCATGAATGATGGCTTCACAGTGATAAACAGTGACATCTGCAGCATACAGTCCCCTTACGTAGGGGTGGCTCATGCTATAGGACTGCAGGACTGCAGCCCCCCCCAGCTGTGGAAAGAAAAAAAAAAACAAAAGAAAAAATAGTGAAAAAATAATTTTCTTGAGTCCTGGACTTTGTGCATGTGTGATTGCACAGATTGGGGATCTCCAGACTGCTTTGTCAGCAGTCCAGATAGGAGGAAAGGCCATCTCTGCCCTGCAGCCTGGAAGCCTATGCAGTGACGACTGCACAGAATGGAAGATGTCCAGACTGCAACATCTGCAGGTTGGAGCCTGCTCTCACAGAGAAACCTTCCCTAGGAAGACATTGGAGCCTGGTCTCATGGGGAAACTGTTACTGGAGCCTGCACAGGACTGTAGATGGACTTTTGGAGCCTGAGAAACTATTAGTGGAGCCTGTGCAGGACTGTAGATGGACTAATAGAGGCTTCTTCAATTGGGACTATTACTGGAGCCTAGGTAGGAAACTGAAATCATCTTTATCTGGAGCTGTCTCAGGTAGGGAACTGAAACGAGAACAGGCTTGAACCCTGTATCTTGGGCCCAAGTGGCAAGAGCTTGAATTACCTACCCACAACCATTCATAAAAACGTTGCAGATTTTTCCCTCATACATCATAAAATCTGTGGTTTCTGTATTTTTGTGTCCTTACAAAGTCAGTAGTGCATTGGTGCAGTGGTAGTATTGTTGCCTGACAGCTACAGGTTCTCTGGTTTGATTCTTGGCTGGTGTGGAGTCTGCATGTCCTCCCTGTGGTTGTGCGGGTTTTCTCTGGGTTCTGTTCTTCATAAAATCTGTGTTGTCTATATTTTTGAGTCCTTACAAAGTCAGTAGTACATTGGTGCAGTGGTAGCATTGTTGCCTGGCAGCTACAGGTTCTCTGGTTTGATTTTTGGCTGGGGTGCCTTCTGTGTGGAGTCTGCATGTCCTTCCTGTGTTTGTGTGGGTTTCCTCTGGGTGCTCTGGTGTCCTCCCATCTTACAAAGACATGTGTCTGTCTGGATTGGCTTTTGTTCCAAGTAAGACTTTCCTGGTTAACAAATGTTAAATACAAAATGACAAGCATTTGAATTTCAGACTTCATATTCTTCAGAAAGTACATGGTAACACAAAAGCTTTTATTCTAGCAATTTTCTAAGTTTATAAGATGGATATTTGAAATTTGTCCCTATTTTTGGGACTGTATTCCCCCATTATTGGCTTCATCCAGGTATTTTTGTGCTAAGGTTGAGAGCTATAGTAAGAACTGAATTCACTGAATATGTCTGGGGGGGCAGTATTCCCCCATTACTGGCTTTGTACAGTTGTTTTTTGCTAAGAGGTTGAGAGCTATGGTGTGAACTGAATTCACTGAATATGTTTGGAGGCTGTATCCCCATTATTGGCTTTGTTCAGGTGTTTTGTGCTAAGAGGTTGACGGCTATGGTGAGAACTGAATTCACTAAATGGTAGCCATTTAAGTTTCAGTCTTCTGCTTTTTCACAAAACAGCTGATTTGGCATAGTGGTATGTTGCTCTGATTGTTTTGCAGAGGGTCTTGGGTTCAAGATTTGGCAGTGAAATGTATGGTGATAACACAGCATTTTATTCTAGCAACTTTCCAACATTATACAAGCAATGTTAAAATGTGTCCCTGTTTATTGGGCTTTTGCCCCTGCCACATAAATTTTGTCTTTTTCCAGATTTCTTGTGCTGCAAAGTTCAGAGATACAGCTGAATGAGTAGATTTTACAAGGGGCTAAGAGCTGCAGGGGAGCAAATATTTAGTGCTGTTTATGCTGAGTTTGCTTGCATTGTTAATAGCACAACAGGTAGTGTAGTTGCTTTTGATGCAGAAGGCTTTGGGTTCTACTGTCACAGTAGATATATACATTGCTGATACTGTACTGTGTTGCAAAGGGGGTCGATGCTGCACTCCTTTTTGGTGAAGATACCTAGTAACTATGAACCTGTTATCAGTTTGCCACCCATTTCCTATTGCAATATTACTAGCTTATAATTTTTGTAGTGTAAAATAGACAATTTATTCCTCAAGGGCAACAATCACTTTATTTGTAGATGAAACAATGAAATATAAAGTTGTTTGCTAGCAGCAACCTCTTCATTAGTTACAGATCTCTTTCATGTGGAATTATTTAGATGACTTTTACTTCTTCAGAGATTGTGCATATGTACTGATACTGGCAGACTGTAGATGTTTGAGAAGACTTTTATGAAGGAAATGTTCTGAATCAGGTAGTTTTGTCATTATTGGTGCATGCGTTTTGTTTCACTGTTTACTGGAAAAATGTTCAAAACAATAAATTTAAAATGCTGTCTAAAACTGTACTGTATTGTACAAGGAATATAATTTAATACAATCAGGAAGGTGTATGAAAGAGCATGTGTATGTTTTGTGTGCAAGGGGCCTGTGATCTGAAAACAGCCCAAACCCAAAGTTAATCTTTATCTGCCACTGGCAAAATGTATTTTCTTTGAATGTGGTTTTCAATGCTGTTTCAATGAATGTGAGTTTCAAGGGCAGAGAAGTTTTAATGCTAAGTCTGTTTTCATTGTGAGACTTCATTGCTTTGTTTAGCAGATATCTATTAGTGTTTGCGCTGTAAAATGCAAAATAAAACTTTCGAATGAAGTCCAAATCATTGCAGAAATAAAGCAGTATGCACATTAGTGTTTATTGTAAATGGGGTGAAATAGCCACGCAATGGTTCATTGGAATGGCTGCAGAGGGGGGACTCCATTTGACCATGATTTTGTGAGGGGGGAAGGGTGGCAAACTCAAAGACAGCCCGGCTGAACTATACCTCTCAACTGTCCAGATTTCTGCAGAATGAAGAGATTTTTGCTTCTTATTTTGGGTTTGTTCCTCATAAAATTTGTGGCTTTCTGGCAAATCATTTAGGAATGAAGTCACTAAATAATGACAGACACTGAGTTTCAGATTTCATAACCTTCAGAAAAATGCATGTTAAAGCAAGACCTGTTATTCTATCAACTGTCTCAGTTTATACAATAGCAATTTTTAGTACCGTTTATATGTTCCCCCAATATATTTGGCCTTGTCCAGATTTCCTGCATTAACAGGTTGAGAGGTACATGCAAATAAATTGCTTTATACAATTAGGCATATCCAAACCTCTCAACTGTCCCCGATTTTGGCTCAAAGTGTTGCTCTTCCCCTAATAATCCCTCCACAAAATGGCAATTTTGGAAGAAAACATGGAGGGTTTACAATTAATAAATAACTGTAATAATCAGAGTTATAGATTACTTTTATTTCAGAAATGCATGTAGATTCTTTTATTTTGTCAGCTGCTCAAGTTAGCAGTACTAATATTAAAACAGTGTCCCTTCTTTGACAGGGTCCCAGCTGTATTGTGTGGCTATTTTATATTTTTGCATTACATTTTTGGTCCGTTTTTCATAAAATTGTGTTTTTTTGGCAAATTAGTGGCAAATCATTAAAGACTGAAGTTAGAATATAATGACAGACATTTCAGTTTCAGTTTTCATACCCTTCAGAAAATTCATACTAATGCAAGACCTACTATTCTATTATCTTTCTAAGTTTATAAGAGCAATATTTAAAATGTGTCCTTATTTTTGGGCCTTTCTCCCACTTCTATGTATGGCTTTGTCCAGATTTCTTGCTCTGAGGTTGAGAGGTATGACAAATGTGTCAGGGCCATCACAGTCAGCCAGAGACATTTCAAATTGTGACATACTTGTTGCACTCCAGTCCCCCATGTAGTGACTCTGAATGTGTCCAAGCAAGGCAAGGAGCAGTTATGCAGTGTAAATGTGCAGAGTATCCCCCATCCAAGGTAGACACAAGTACTACAGTGGCTTTTCATCTGTACTTGATTTTGCAGAATGTTCATGTTTCTGTCATATTTTATACTGTTGATTTATGTGTATTATTATTCAGAAAGTGCCTGTTGCTCTGTGTTTAAATAGCAATGCTTTAATGACCACCAGGTAAGCTTGTCTGAGATTGTAAGATGCAAGTAAGTTTTAATAAGCATACTGTTAAAGAATTGCCAACATTGAAAGCCTTTCTGTTGTTGCCATGTAGAGAATACTTACATAACTAGATAACAGTTCCCATTCAGAAGCCTGAAACATCATAAGCCTGAAAATCAAAATCCTGAAACCAAAAGCCTGAAAATTCAGAATCCTGAAAACTCAAAATCCTGAAAGCTCAAAATCCTGAAAGACCAAAATCCTGAAACTCAAAATCCTGAAAACACAAATAATGCTAATATGTCACTATAAAGACACTAATATCTACCAACTGACCCTGACCCTAACCCTAACCCTAAGGTCCGTCACTATCGCACACTCACCTGACCCGCGCCCTAACCCTAACTCACTTAAACCGCCCCTAACCCCAATATTTGTCACTACTGCATACATGCCTAACCTGCGCCCTAACCCTAACTCACTTAAACCGCCCCTAACCCTAAAATAAAACCAACCGCACACTTACCTAACCCCAACGCATGACCTAACACCACAGGGCTAACAATAGCAAAGCCACAATGACATCAGCATGTCTATTTTGTGTTTTCAGGATTTTGAGTTTCAGGATTTTGGTCTTTCAGGATTTTTGGCTTTCAGGATTTTGAGTTTTCAGGATTCTGAATTTTCAGGCTTTTGGTTTCAGGATTTTGATTTTCAGGCTTATGATGTTTCAGGCTTCTGAATGGGAACCCTAGATAACATATAAGCCTTGGGTATTGAAATGCATATGACAGTATTTGTAATAAAGGACAGGATTACATTATTTTAAGAAGCTCATTACATTTGTTGGAGACTAGCAGTCATCTTTGCAGGCTTTACCTGCAAACTAAACAGAATGTGAATCTGTTGTGTTTGGGCCATAACCTGTGCAGTAATTCTTTAAGCAATGCATGTTGAGCTTGTTTCTTTTTTGCTTTTCAGTTTTTACTTTGATCATGTTTTCCCCATGAAACAAGTAGATAGTTGTCAGGCAGCAGGTCTTTTTTGGATAAGAAACATTTTTACAAGTAGGGGTATCACAGAGATTGCTACTTTCAGCATGTTACTTGGTACTCTAATAAAGCTGAATATAAATTATAATTACAACTGCAGTGCAAGGAGAAGTGGTTTGAGTTGAGTGCTGCTTGTTTTTCTTATATTTGATTTTGACTGGCATTCCAGTAATGTATTTAAAAAGTAATTTATTTTTTCATGCCTCACAACCATTTTGTTTCCATCTAGATATTAAGTAAACTGTCATGCAGCCAATGCATTTAAATATTTTTCTTCTACACCTCATTTTGTCTTGCTTGGACTCTCATAATGATGGTTTGGCACCCAGGGCAGTGTATTTAATTAAAGTTACAGTTGTTGTGGTTTTGAGCATAGCTCCTCCCCTTCTAGTTGGTCACACCCATTCCCATTGACCTCCACCCATTTAGCTGTCACCAACTGCCACTGCCCCTATGCTGGCTTTCCATTTTGCTTCATAAATGGACCAGACCCTCATATAGGTCATCATTTGAGCAATTTTAAACCTAGACCAGTTCAGCTATTGTTGCATTGGACTTTGCCTATCTCTGTATAATGCCCTGCACAAACACTAAATAGTGGCCATAGAAACTTTCTGATCAGGAATGGGGTGGTACCCATGGTATGTCCAGCCACCTGTACACCGACTCCTGCCATTCTCCACATGTTCAAAGGTGCTGACAGTAACCAAGGATGAGTTCTGTTGGAGAAGAGGGTTTTCCTTGTGTTAATGTGTTGGCCACATTCTGACCAATTGTGTCATCTTGCATCTGAGGGATGGATTGAAAAGACACAGAAGCTGTGTTCATGGAAGGGAGTGGGGGAAAAGGCTGTTTCACTACCCACATCTATCATTCCCACCATGTCCCCTGACTGTGACAGGATTTGGCTGACAACACCATTGGGTGCACACAGTTACCTGCATATAGACCTGTCTTTATCTTTTGTGAAGGAACTGATAACACAGCACTTGTAAAAACAAAATAGCATAATGAACTCTATGCATGTGCTGTTCATCAACACCTGCTACCAATTGTAGACAAAACTCAATAACAGAGTGCTGTGGAAAATGTACAGTTTGTTAGTTGCATGTCCCTGAGTCAGTAAGTAGTACTGATGGTGTATTGCCATCTGATACTTGAGGTGCTCCATACAGTTCAGGACCTAGGTCCAGTACTCCATCATGAATGATGTTACTGTCTCATCACCAAGACTGAGATCCATGTGTGTTAATGATGTGTCTGTTGCCAGATCCCAATGTATGTCCCTCTGATTTTGTGCCAGGTAGATTGCCTAGCCATATGCATGTGCTACCATGTCAGTGACTCTTCTATGATTCTGTTTATATATTCTATTTTCACCATGGATGGCAATGATAAAAAATCCTGCCAGACATGCTTCCAAATGACCTCATCAGAATTCTCATTTTGGAACATCCACCAACCATGCTCACATTGGGACTGCAGCAAGATGTCATTCTCTGCCTGGGAGAATTTCCTTTTGTGGTATTTATCGACATCAAGTATAACTACATATAATATCAAGGAAATATAAGTGTAAGCTGGTGGCACATCATACACAGTATATTCATACCGCAGGAATACACAAATATGCCTACCATTCATATAACCCATTTTACATGCCTGTAAATGATGTGCTATGGCTACTTAGCAGCAGTCAGTGTGGCATAGTTCTGGCTGTTGTTTTGACACATGACATAGGGCACATTATCCTGTAAAGGAAACCTTGCAAAAACACAGAAATATCTGGGGCAGATCATGCATTTTGTGAGTTTGTGGGTGGCAGCAATTCATATACTGCCTCTACTTATACTATGGATGAATACAAGTGTTGCCAAATACACAGTCTCCTAAAATGTGGAAGTGCTACAGGCCCTGAAGTGGAGTTGCCTGCTATTATGTGATGCATATCCTTCCAGTGACATAAACTGTGGATGCCAAATACAGTACATCCATCCTCATAGTGTACTCAACTACGTGACCCCAGTAGGTTGATGCCTATGGCAGGATGACCATCAGGATTTGTGTGCAATACCCTAGTATGATCCACATAAATCTTCCTACATGGGTATTTGTGGAGGGCCCCCAGACATACACTACCATGGTACAAATTTAGGAAGGTGAAGGAGATACTTACTGCAGAGGCCTGAGGATCATCCCCTCCTACAGTACTCCCTCAAGTGGTCAAGTTATTTGTGTGGAGCATTACCAGACCAGTGGAGTTAGTCAATGGTAGTGTAGGTTTTCCTTTCTACCTACACCTACAAAGACACACAAACACACTGTTCCCCATAGTTGCAGTTTGTCAAAGAAGGTGATTCTAAAAAGTACATGGGCAGAAAACTCATATGGTCACACCATGGAGAGCTGTAGACTATAAGGCTCATGGCACGACCGTCATGTTGCAAGTAATAACTCCCTTCATCACAATGAAAAAAAAAGTAGAGGTAATGTGTCACTGTTTTATCAGTACACAAACCTGCATTGCTCAAAGTATTTATACAGGTACTGCCCACTTATCAGCTGTAAACCTTCATTACATCCACTATGGCATATAGTACAACAGATGTGAGTTACAAAGAATCAAACAATACCTTTCAACTGTCCAGATTTTTGTAGAATGTCCAGATTTTCACCTTTTATTTTTTGCTTGCCCCATATAAAATTTGTGTTTTCCTGGCAAACCATTGAGGACAGAAGTCACTAAATAATGACATACATTTCAGTTTCCTTCAGAATATATATTGTAAATAAAACCTGTTATTCTAGCAACTTTCTAAGTTTATAAGAGCAAGATTTAAAATGTGTCCCTATTTGTGGGACTTTGTTCCCCATTATTTTTAGCTTTGTTCAGATTTTGTGTGTGAGAGTTTGAGAGCTATGAATTAAACAAAACACTTCACAGGACTTGTATATCTGCAGTGAGTTGGACATACTGTCTCCCACATAGTACAACACACATCAAACCTTTTTATTTTGCAATTGCACAGATACATAGCATTAGCTGAAAGTGCCATGCCATGCAATTCACAAGTGCAAATGTATGCCAAGATCAGTATGCCCATATAGCATGCACACTGCCAAATTGACATGCAGGGATATTGTCTCAGTGCCACACTGAACCTGATCTTGTTACCCCAGACAGACTTCATCTGTTGTTACCTGGACACCATTCCTGAACCCTACCTTCCCAACTCACCTTTAGGTAGTTCAACAATCAACAACTGCAACATATGTAAAAAGCAGTAATAATAATGTGCAGATACCAGTCCCTAATCACTGACCCCATATGAATTGTATTATGACTGACTAAAAGAGTTTCAGCTTTTACACTTTCTCAGTCTCTGTACAGGTCGTTCTACCACAGATTTCCATAGTGCAATAAACTGACTATTGGCCAGACCCTTTTTTTATCACTCAGTTTAAGGCAATATTATTATGCTAATAAACTTATTAATAGAAAATGTTTCTGAATCACACTTTTTTCACATTGCACACCTGGCCAAGGCTACACTATGAAATTTGTTCAACATTGTGCACTCCCATGAGCACATGTATGGGTGGGTCAATGGCCCCAGAGGGAATGTGGGAAACACTATTGTAATATTATATTCTGCAAATGTGCTACAGTGCAGAGATGGAAATGTATGTAGCTACTGTGTTACTAGCATACTCATTACATGTCATAGTTTACAACTTAAGACCACCTTGACACACCAAGTGTAATTGCTGTAAGCTATGGTGCTAGTACAAATCATGCCTAAGCATCCAAGTGCTCTGGATTAAATGGAACCCTCTGCATTTAATGAGCGAAGCCACTGTTCTGCATTGAACAGCTGTGGCTCCGCTACACGCATTCTGATTGGTTTGTGTACCGCAATTACTGCCATTCGGCATTGTGGTATACAAACCAATGCATAGTTGTGCTGCCCTTCCACATTACACAGCACTGGCTGTGCTCTGCAGTTTTTGATTGGCTCATACACAGCATTTACAGCCAATCACAAATGTGGTGTATGAGCCAATCAAGTAACGCTTTTCAGGACAGGAGCCAATGAAAGCTCCCCAATACAGGTCAATCACGTTCTGCTGTGGATTGAAGATATCGGGAGTGCAACTTGGAACCCAGGAGAGGAGTCAGCAAGCTGAAGGGACTTCAGGGGCCTTGCTTTGGTGGATCAAGATCAGTCAGATGGTCACTAGAAGGCTGATGTTTGTGTTGCTGCCTGCTGGAGAACCGGGGATGATCAGATCATCATTTTAGATTAAATTTCGTGCTGTGTGGAGACTGAGTCTGTGGATTATAGGCAGAGGTAAGTGCTTTATAAATGTAGCTGCCATGTTACCTCTGCAAGAATTTCTGTCCTTGAGAACCTGTATGCTAGCAACTTTCTAAGTTTATAAGAGCAATGTTTAGTGTCTCTAGTTTTGTGCTACTTGTCCCTAGTATGTCTGTTGTATGCCAACACAGATATTGTTATTCTAGCAATATTTCCAAGTTTATCATAGCAATATTTCTATGTTTATAACAGCAATATTTAAAGTGTCTCTATGTTTGTGCTGCTTGTCCCCTTATTACATTGGGCTTTGTCCACATTTCTTGCACTAAGAGGTTGAGAGGTATGTCAGGATGCATGTCAAAAGTGAGTTATTTATAGTAATAATATGCTTTAAGTAGACAGGATGCTGTTTAACTTGATCTAAAATCATTTGTGTGACTTGTAATCTCGGTTTAGAAAATGTAGTAAATGTGAATTTTATTTTTGTAAAGTGCTGTTTCATTTACTTATGGTATGGATATGGTATTGCAGATTATAAAACAAAGGTTTTGGATCTGCAAAGTGTCTTATTGAATTTTACAGATGTTCTACCATGCTCCATGGCAATGTTTCGCGCAGTGCGAAAATAGGGTGTTCCACATTTTAACCATTTGTCACACATTGTTAAGGTCTGTGTTCCACATTTGCTGGTGAAGTGTCTGAAGCTGAGAGTAATGTATCACCTGAAGTAACATGCATGAGTGTGAAAGGGCTACCATTTTCCTTTGCATTGTAGCCTGCTATATGGCTACAGCTTCTAAAAGCACTTTCAATAACAATGCTCCCAGGAGGTGCTCTAAATATTTCCCAGTAAAACCTGGATGACTGACACAGCCTTGCCAGCATGAAGTCTTCTATTGGCATCAGCCAATCTGGTGAGCAGTACAGGCATTACTGTAATGACCTGAAGAGATGCCATCTTGACCCTCTATGCCAATGAGAAGAAGAGGTCAGAGACAGAATGCTCTTGAGATTTGCAGTAAGTATGCAGGACAGGTCAGTGTCCTCTTACATTAGATATAGTTAAAGGGGCCGTGAAGGTCATTTAATTCATGATGCTTGTATTTCTTGTCAAAATTTAAGAAAACAAGTTCCTTGACTGGAGGAGGATGGAGTATCTCTCTAGACACGTATATCACAGCACCATTGTTTTACCCACTGTTATAATTATGTAGAGGTAACTGTAACACCCATATGTAACACTACTAAATATTGCCTAACAAAGCCTGTGTATATGTGCTGACATATTTACCCATGTGCACACAGATGATGTTTATGGCATCTTCACAGTTCACATATGTAAATGTATGCCAATTGCCAAACTGACATGCAGAGATATTGCCTCAGTACCACATGGTGAACATTGCCATACAGCAAGCAGACTTAAGCCATGAAGGTTACAGATCCAAGCATATTGCCTGCACATTGACCCACCAAATGCCCATGTAAGTGTCACTTCCAACTGGTATATCCATGCCATCTGTATATTACAGCACTTTTGTACTACATATCAGCACATCGTGATCTTTGCCCTCTGTATGATGATAGCTGTCTTGTTGGCCTTTGGTACAAAACACTGGAAATGTGCCTGTTGGCCTGTACACTTAGTAACACTGCCCATGTACTTATGGCCTGTCTTTGCCTCTGTTGCATATGACATACCCACAGGGATACACACACACACACACACACACACACACACACACACACACACACACACACACACACACACACACACACACACACACACACACATTCCATTCTATGGCCTCTTATGACCAACAGTATCATTGTGACATTTTGTTTATCCCTGTCCTGAGCTAACTGTTGCAATGCTACTGCACATCTTCCAGTAGGGGCATATGACATTCTCTACCTAGTCAGCGTTATGGACCCCTGGCACAATAGCATACCTAGCAGTTGCTTAGTGTACCTTTATGTACCTCCAACACTGATCATCAGACATAGACAGGATAGTAATATTTTGCCTCTAACCATTTCTTTGTCATTATCCTTTTTATATTTTTATTTGATGTTTGTTTTTTATTTCTCTGCATTTATGTTGCTATATTCTGAAGTTCATGTGCTGTGGCTGTAGTCCCTTCTTCACCATTGTGCCCATCCATCTCTTGCTTGCTCATCATCCATCTCTAGGATGTCTCTCTGCTGGGTTAAGGGGGTCATATGGTTGTGGTGATTTGGGAGCAGTCCTTGGTGGCCTCCCTGATTGATCATCAGAGGGGAGTGCTGTAGCTTCCTCTGGTGACAGTGCTAGTGAGTTACAATTCATTACAAGGTGGGAGTTGGAGGAGATGATAGTGGAGTTTGTGGACTGGCAACTTAATTCCTGCATCAGCCACCTGAAGAGGGTATTTGTGTAACTTGCAGAGTCACACCATTTTTTGGCACTGCCTTGGGACAGGATACAGCAGTGGTGACTGACCCCTGCTTGTCTCCCACCAAAGCCAACAGTACCAAGAGCTGGTGTTCCTCTTCCTTGTATCTCCCCTCCCTCCTCTGTTGTCCAGTCCTCGCCATCAGTGCCTGTCCTCCCTCTGTCAGTATGGCTATATGTATCTGTCGTTAGCACCTCCGCTGTTCTTCTTTTTCTATGTTTTATGCTTGTTTATTTGCCTTTGATTCCATACCTCTACCCTCTTTCCATCCCTTGTTTTTTCCTTTGCATCCTTCCCCATCTATCTTTCCTGTAAAAAAAAAAAAAAAAAAAAAAAACTATATATATATATATATATATATATATATATATATATATATATATATATATACATACTTGTAACTTGCGTGCATGCAACATTTACATTAGTGCTGCTTGATGTTTCTGAGTCTTCACCCATCAAACACCTCTTTCCTCACCAGCACTGTCATTTACATGAACGTATTTCTTCAGTAATTAATAGTTGAGATGCTAAATTCCCCCTTCTTAATTGATAAATACCTCTGAGATACATCATGCAACTCAGCATCTCTGTGGAAAACCTTGCATGACCACATGTTTCTGAATGCCAGGGTTATGTGTGAATTCGATGAAAGCACTTAATAACTGAACATTATGTTTTTAAATAAACTGTTTCATGCTGGAGCTGGTATTTGTCTCCTAATATTTCCACAGCAAATCAGTCGGTTTTCTGTAGCTGATCCTTATTCCCATTACCGCACCATTATATACAATGGCAGGCCTCCCAGCTAGCCCTCAAAAGACAGCACAATATTTCTGTACCTGATAGACACCACCGCTCTTATACTCCTTAAAAAGCTTTCCTTCATCCCAGTTGCACTAAGTGGTCTATAAATTAGTAACATGAATGAGTATACAAATATTTTGAGTAGTTATTGATTGGCCGTTTGTAAAGAATATTATAATTAGGTATAATTAACATTGAATTTCAAATATATTTCATATATATTCCATATAGCTGTCTACTCAATAAAGACAAATGCAATTCACATTACGGTGTGTTTTCAAGTGCTTAAGGTTTTGCACATTTGATTAAATATATATTTTCCATTAGGATTTGGATAAATTTGCTGTCTGTACAGCTTGATCACTGTGAGGAAAAAATAGTCTTTTGCTATGTTGTCACTACAGCCCGTGTTTGATGAGTTCAGGTCAAGTTTAGGCAGCATATGCAGAAGAACCACCAGAACTGGGAATGCTTGTAAGGCAGATTACGTCAATAAAAATATTAAGCAATGACTTGCAATTCTGAAAACATACACTCATTTATATCTAAATATGAATGTTCATGAAATTGTGAGGAGTGTGCCATTTGTTCTTTTTGTTGTGTATTGCACACTTGGCAAGGGAGTATCCTGTATCTCTTTGTGGTATACATTGCTTTCCTACCTTATTCACAAGCACACACATATATTCACATTCATACACACAAAATAATCCATTCCTTTTAGTTCTGTAATTCTGCAATCTGTCTCCATCCAACATTTCTGCCACAACTTCTGCAAAACCTATGCTGTTATTGGGCATATCACAGCACAACTTTTGCATAACCCTATTGTTGCATGGGCCTTATCTCTCTGCCACTGTCTTTAAATAATCTTGCTTTGCCAGGGCATATTGCTTCCTTTACCTCTGTATGGCCTATGTTGTTGTCTAAACATATATGCCCTACAACCTCTGCATAATCCTGTTGTTGCTTAAGGACATCAACCCCACACATTTTAGATCATCCATATTGTTGTTCATGCATATTTCTCCTACAGTCTTTGCATAATCCTCTTGATGACATATTTTCAGTGGCTACCCAAGATGGTATTCTGACTGATTGGGATAATTTGGCCAAGACACCATGCAGATTACGCTTCCCACCTGAGCTACAATTAATTCAGACAGACAGGACCACAATTTAAAATCTCATCTGATGATGGTACCCCAAGAGTGTAGCACCCCCTTATGCTTAGGGTTACCACATTTCTCTGTGGCAAAAAGAAAAAAGAACCTAAACCTCGTTCCTTACACCATTCCATAACCTGCCTCTCAAATCCCCTTTGTCTGCACATTCTGCCCAACCCAAACCTAGTTTATGATTTAAAAGGGAACATCAGAGGAAGACAAAGCATCTTATTTTCTCAGTCCGAGACCTAACTTCATCACATCAGTGATGTTTCTGTAGAAAAAAAGAAAGACCAAGTTGTAGTTTTGATAAAGTCTAGCATTCTTCTTGCATTGCTAGTAGCAATGATGCTATCTATCTGACACCTAGGGCATATGATCAGGTCAATAACCAAAATCAATAGTTTGGTGCAGCTGCATTGCCTGCCTCAGTGTCAGTAATGAATCCAGCATTCAATATTTTAATAATGTTATCATTACAGTGCATTGCATGCATAATATATTGCACTATGTGGAACAATTATGCCAATAAAAGTTAAACAGAATTTTCAGATGATATAGAAAAGTGCATGGCTAAAAGAAGCACATGTTTTAACACAAAATTGAGGACTGTAATGCTCACTTAATGTGTCGATTATTTATTGGAAGTGCGGTAAGACCTACTTATGGAACAGATTTTTCTTATCTCTGCTTTGCATCTCCTATCCTGTTAAGGATAGTAATATAACTTGTCTGCGCATTCGTGAATTCAGTCATTTCAGATGGCAATCCTAAATGCCTCCACCTCTCTTGTGAGGTATATCCCCTTGTACTCTATCTGAGACACCTTATATTCTTAACCAAGCCATCTTAAAGTCATCTCTCTCTCTCTCTCTCTCTCTCTCTCAATTTTTTTTTTTTTGTTAAAGCTGATATGTATTTTGATTCTATGTATACACCTATAGGACTTTAAAAACCTCTACTGTAACTTCCTCCCCTTTCTTCCAGATTGCACAAGTTACTCCCTTCTAACATCTCTTTTCATGACTTCTGGTGCAGAGCATTCTCTATTTTTATAGAAGTAATCTGAACTACCTACAATTCTCTAATTGGTATTATGCCAACTTTTTATGAACAAGGGTAATAAATTACTGTTGTCTGGTACCAGTGCTTTTGCACATGCAGAATACTGCTATGTTCTTCATATTGTTCACTGCTGTAGTATCCTTAGCTATATGGGTTATATCCTGACAAGGATATAAGAGCCGACCAGCTTCTAAAGCTTCAGGGGACCTCCCACCCACCCAAACTGTCAAGCTGAGCTGACTAAAAGACATGTTTTGGTGTGCAGCCCTTTAGAGCTTTACTGTCATCAAAGAGTACACTCCTCTATGTCTTTTAAGGACTGAGAGTCAGTGTGTGCTTACCTTAGCTGGACAGATAAATTCCCCTTTGGTGAAAAACCTTCCATTTTCTTATTTTTTACTGATGTTTTCTTACTTTCTTCTTCATGAAAGTTATAAAGATTGGGGTGTTGTGTTTTAATGGATTGTCTCGAGACTGTACGTTATCTTTAAACAGAGCACTTATTTCTATCAGTTTAAAAGTAGTGTTATCTAACTGATAAAATATTTTCTTTGAAGATATTTTGTTTTTTTAACATTGTGGGTGTACCATTGTGTTTGAAAGTGCTTTTTACTGTGTTTTTTCTGCCAAAAAAAAGTAACTTTTTTGGATTATCAGTTTTACTGGCATTGTTGCTATTTTTTTTCCCAGGATAGAGGCACCATTTTTGTTTTGACCATGGAAGAGATTTCACTCCCACAGGCAGTTCTTCTTCCAGCCACAAAAAGAAAAAGTTAAGCAAACAACATTTACCAACATACCAGGCTAACAATTTGCCTCAGCTGCAGGTGTATTAATCTACTGTAGCCATTTGTTGTATCTCCGACCACTCATCTTTTACCATGGATCCCTCTGGTGTAGACCCTACCTCTATTAGGGACCTGGGGGTTAGCCACATTCTCTGCAGCTGTTGGGATCCCCTCAGTGGACATAGGAGAACCATTCTTGCTGGTCCTGTGAGAGGAAACAAGGAAGGATTCGTTGTGTGTCAGAATGCTGTGCCCACCCCAGAGAAGCAATATTTGCCATTAATAACACAGGTGGCCCCATTTTTCCTGTCAAAAAGAAACAGAAAACCAAGCATGTATCTACTCCTCCTCCTCAAATTTCTTTGGTTATGAGTAGTTTACTGGGACTGGCTCAGGATTTGATAAAGGCTATTGAGCCTTCTTGTAGAGTAGTTTCTAGAAAAAAAAAAGAGGAATGCCTCCATTCTTGAAGAGATTTCATACTATGAATCTCAACAGGAGAATTCGTGGATGCATTTGGGTTTTGTCTTCATGTTTCTGATTCAGACTCAGAGAAGAGCTCAGTTTTTGATTCTCCCTGTAGGGATTTCTCTTTCTCTGAGACTATTGCTAGAATGTGAGAACACTGGGGTTTCTCAGTCCTTCATAAAATGCTATGCATTGTTGCAAAATAACCTACACCCATTCCTCCTATTCTGTCTGCTTGACAGGATATGTATATTACTGCCTACAATTTTCCTGATAGTTGGCCAGCTGTCCCTAAAAGGCAAATAGGATTTATAATGTTCTTCAGCCTTCTAATTTTTTATACGCTATTATCAATCCTGACCCAACAGTTATAGCCTTAGTTGACACTTCTGCTTTTAAGCACTTAGTTAATTCCAATAATACTCTTTCTAATAAGGTTGAGAAAATTATTGATAGCTATAGGAAAAAAAAGAGTATATTTCTGCAACTTTCAATTTCAGAAGTTTAAATTGTCAGGCTCATATGTTGAAGTTTATTCTGACTTATTGTGAAAGTATGAGGAATATTTTTATAGTTTCTTCTTGTTTAGAAGAATCTGCTTTAAATAACGTAGTTTCTTCTACTGCACAGGTCACTACTCATTGTTTACAGTGTGTGCATGGCTGTGTTGATACTTCTTCCAGGGCTATGACTACTGGTATGATTTTAAGGAGGTTTGCTTGGCTGCTTTCTCAGAATCTTCTAGATGATGTTAAAATGTGATTTTAAATTCTACCTTGGATAAGGATTTAGTGTTTGGCCTCTCTGCTGCATACGTGATCAAAAGGTGTGATGAAAGGGGCAAGATGATCCATGGAATCTCTAAGATTTCTCAGCCCTCCTTTTCCAAATTATCCAAAAGATTTTCTTTCTCTTCATCCAGTTTCAACAATCTCAACAATCAGTCTCAACAAAATGCAGGTAAACAGTTGTCTAAGAAGAAGTGGCAAGTAGGTTCCAAAAATAAGTCTCAAACCTCCAAAATTCAAGGACATTCTAACAAGTCTGAATGACTATCCAAGAGACCTTGTGATGCCCTCCCACCCTGGCCTGCTTTTTCTTCCAGAAAATCTGAATCTCCATTTTTATCTTTGGCAACAGATTGTTTCAGGCAAATGGGTTCTGATAATCATTCATCGGGGTTACAGATGGCAGTGGGAGGAAATTCTTCCTTTCCAGAGGGTCATTCCTTATCCTGCAGATCAGACTGTTTTATTTCCACCTGTTCTTCATCACATGCTGTTCCAAGGAATGATAGAACCAGTTCTTCCTTCCCAGATAGGGAAGGAGTTTAGTTCAAAGATCTTCCTTGTCCCAAAGAAAGAGAATACTTGGAGACCAGTTCTGGATCTTTCTTTCCTAAACCTGTTGGTGATAGTCCCAAATTCAGAACGATGTCACTTCATAACTTTTGCCTCTTCTTCCTCTTTCAAGTTTCCTGGTAACACTAGACTTAAAATATTCTTGTCATCACATTGCTATTCATCTAGACTTCAGGCATTTCTTAAGGTTTTGTGTAGCTGGATCACATAATCAGTTGTCTGCCTTACCCTTTGGACTATCCACCAAGAGTGTTCATAAAGTGTTTAGCTCCAGTTATAGCACATTGTAGGCAAAGGGTATCCGCATTTTTCTGTATCTAGATGACTTGCTTATCTTTGCAGAGTCTTTTTCAAAATATCAGGAATATCTTGGATGAGAAATATCTTTCAGAAGCTAGGTTTCCAAGAGAACATTCAAAAGATTTTGTTGACGCCCTCACATAGGATTGTGTTACTGGGATGTCATCTAAATACCTCACTTCAAAGTGCTTGTCTTCTACAGAAAAAATAGATCTTTATTTAGGTCTATTTTTAAGGTTTTCCACTCAGACTCAATTACTACAAGGGAATACCTCAGGATTTTTGGGTCTCATGGCATCTATAATTCTCATGATACCCCTGGCAAGACTCCACTCGAGAAAGATACAGTGGTATCTGAAATCTCTTTGTTTCCAGCATCAGCACCGATTATATTTTCAGATCCCAGTACTAGGGTTTGTCAGAAGAAAAAGCATTAGTGGAGACAACAGATATCCTTAAATCAAGGTATCCCCTTCTCCCTCCCTGCTCCAAAGCAGTCAGCCACCACAGATGCTCCAGACTTTGCTTATTGAGCAGTTTCAAGAGAGATAAATGTGCAGGGGGTGTGGGACCCTGAGTACAGGCATAAGCACATAAATATCAAGAGGATGCTTGCCCTGGTCAAGGCACTCAATTTTCTCTCTGAACCATCTTTTGTCCCTGGGACCTCTTCAAGTGGTTACAGACAATACTACAATGATGTGGTACATCAACAAGCATGGAGGAACCAGGCCATACTCCATTTAAAGACTAGTCATGTTAGCTTGGGATATAGCTTCACAGCACAGTCTCACTCTACAGGCATCCTACTTTACATGAGAGCAAAACTGTGTGGCAGACAAGCTATCAGGGCAAACCCTCAGTAATGGAAACTAGATCCGGGGTTCTTCCAAGATCTCTTTGCCTCCTCTCTGAGCAATCAACTGGCAAAATTCTGTTCCAGGACTCAATGCAAGAAGGCCTGAAAGACAGATGCCTTTTCTTTTCTTTGGACAGGAATGTTCCTGTATGCCTTTGCACCATTTCTACTAATATTCAAGGCACTTCTGAAGATTCAGAAGGAATCCCCCAAGATCATTGTTGTGCCTCCCTTCTGGCACAGGCAACAGCAGTTCCCCCTTCTTTTGGAAGTAGCCAGGGGCAATTACCACAAGCTCCCTTACAAAATGGATCTACTCACAAAATAATATGGGGTGTCTGATACACCTTACATCAGTCATCTTCAATTGACATAGGTTCTTAATTCCATTTAGACATCTGTTTTCTGAGGACATGCAACAGGTACTAATGGAGGCAAGAAAGCCTGCTACAGGAAACTCATATATTAGCAAATAGAAAAGGATTTCTAGTTGGTGCGAATAACATAATCAGCACCCATTCAGGACTAGTTGTTCACTGGTTTTATAATATTTGTGTGAGTTACTATCTTATTGCCTTTTTTAATCCTCTGTCAAGGTTCATTTATTGGCCATTTCAGCATGTTTACCCATGTATCCTCCTCGTTCAAGGCAGTTGCATATCAAAATGTTCTTGAAAGGGGTTTTGCTTAAGAGGCCTCCAAGTAAACCAGTGGCCCCTCCTTGGGAATCTTAATATTGTGTTAGAGGAACTAAAACTTGCTCCATTTGTACCAGCTAATCTGGCTGACCTGAGTTTCTTAACATGGAAAACAATTTTATTGTTTGCTCTTACCTCTGCAAGAAAAGTATCTGAGTTGCAAGCTCCTATGGTGAGTCAGCCATACCTTATTTTCCACAAGGACATGGGTTCTTTGAGAACTAATAATTATTTTATGCCTAAAGTGGTATCCAAGTTTACTTTAAGTCAAACTGCCCATCTCTCTGTTTTGTTTCCTGAACCTACGAATGAGGGAGAAAGGATATTCTATGCCTTGGATGTCCAAACACAACTCAGGTGCTATCTTGACAGAACTAAACTTTTCAGATCATTGCATCAATTGGTCATTTCTTGTGAATGTAAGCAAGATGGGACAACTGACGTCAAAACAGACTATTTCTAAATGGCTGTCTAAGGCTGTTACCTTTTGTTATAGTCGCCATGACAAATCTATTCCAGACAGGGTCAAAGCCCACTCTATAAGGATCTTGGCTTCTACTATGGCTTTTTGGAAATGGTTGCATTCTAGAAGTATTCTAGAAGCTGCTACTTGGTCCTGTGTGCATACTTTTACAAAGCACTATAAACTAGATTTCTTCTCTAAGTTTACAGCATGCTTTGTTAGGAGCATTCTCCAGGAGATCCTGGACCCTTCTCCTTCCACCTCCCAAATATAGGTAGTTATGACAATCTACCCATATAGCTAAGCCTATTGCAACAGTGATCATTCAAACATCTACTGTTATGGCAAGTTCAGCTTACACGACTGTACTACCTTTCTGTATTACTTTTCATAGGATCATAGAAAGTCATAGGAATTTCATAGACTAATGGCCCTAGGACCCTTACAAGCTTAGCCAAGTTCTACCCTTATTTCCACGATTAGAACCTAAAACCCATGTCCAAGAGGGATACAGGTGGAATCCCCGGAGTGAATTTACAATTACCCATCCAATTGTCCAGACTGTGTTTGAAGTGGGTCAATGAGGTGCTCTGTTTGACATGAAGTGGGAGTCTTTTCCAAAGGTATGGTAATCTTTGGGAGACAAATATGTCCCTCCAGCAGGTTCTATTAATGTCACATATCAGGTTAAGGTTTTTAGAGGGAGTAATCACATACCATTTGACTTGTGGATATGCATCATTAACAATAAAGCAAGGTCAGAGACTGCCTTATATGCAAGGTAAAGACTGCATCTGAGTAGTCTGTATAAAACAGAATAAAGTGACAGTGATTTCAGATGATTCGTGTTGGGCAGGTGCTGAAGACCCTGAATTTTCCTTGTGAGGAACCTCTGTGGTTTCCCTAATTGCTGCAGGTGCCTGGAAAGACACATACCAAAAGGGGCAATGTACTCAGTTATTGGCCTCATGAGGCAAGAGTACAGGGAGGTTATAACTTCATTTTTTTCTGGAGGCAGTGCCCTTACGTACGAGACAAACAATATAGAATGCCCTTCTTACCAATGTGGAGACATGGTGATCAAAGGTAAGATTGCTGTCAACCTGTGTGCTCAGGTCTCTCACCACTGAGTGCGTACTTAAAGTGTTGCTCTTGATGTGGTAGTTACCAGGAACATCACTCTTACCAAAAGGATGATAATACATTTTTTACATTGAGTTTAAGTCCATGACCTTGGCACCAATCATTTGTGTAAGACCCACTTGTAGGATGCTGATATCATTTGGAGATTCTATGACCACTCCCAGTTTGCAGGCATCAGCAAACTTAGTTAGCCACAGACCTTTAGTTTTTGCTAGTACTTCAGAGAAATAAATTCCAAAAAGCAGAGGTCCCAGGACTGATCCTTGTGGAACACCACTGGTAACAGGTCTGCTGTTTAAGGTGGATTCCCCTGTTTTGACTGCATGTGTTCTATCAGTGAGCCAGTTAGCAACCCATCTAACAATTTAAGGGTTGATACCTAGCTGGGTGAGTTTGTCAATGATGCCTGAGTGAGGGATAGTGTCAAAAGCCTTGGCCAAGTCCAGGTAGACTGTATGCACAAATTTCCCATTGTCCAGAGCCTTGATGACTGTCTCAAAGAAGTCCACCGGGTTTAACAGGCATGATCTCCCTTTGACAAATCCAAACTGAGAAGGGTCAAGTGTTTGGAGATTACCTATATCTTTGTTGATAAGGCCCATGATGATTCACTCCATGGCCTTGCAGATAAACCTAGTCAGGCTAAAGGGTCAATAGTTCCCAGAGTTAGTGGAAGCACCACCTTTGTGCAAGGGAATTAAACTGGGTTGAATCTGGTGATTAGACTATGATTGAAAAGAGTACACAGTGGTGCTGCTAATTCTTGTTTGAGCCCATGTAGGATGCAGCCTGGGATGTTATCAGGCCCCATAGATGTTGTATTTTTGGCCTTAGAGTGGGCCTTTATGATCTGCTATTTAGAGATACAAGGTAGGGGACAGGTGGTAGGGATGTCATGGGGTACATGTGGTGGGGACAGGGAAGCGAAATTTTCACAGAACCTGTCGGCCAACAAGTTAGCCATGTCCACAGGCTCAGTATATGTGGTATCATTAACTACCAGTTCAGCACAAATCTGGGCCTCTCCTTTTAGGTTACGGATGTAACTAAAGAATGCTTTATGGCTGCCCTTAGTTGAGGAAGCTAATTTGTATTCATAGTTTGCTTTGGAGGACTTCACAAGAAGTGTTATTTGCTTGTTTAAGCTGAGGAGGTAGTGTTTCCAGTTTAGGGCTCACTCCCTCTTACTCTTAGACAGAAATTTCTTCCTCTTGTTGTAAAGCCTGTTTGTTTAGTTGTTGATCATGTAATGTGACTGTGTCAGGAATCCTTTTCTTCTTTTGATATATCTCTACTTCTCCTGCAACAGCGTATTCCTTTCCTGAGGTTTTACTATGCATATTTTGCAGTGAGTTTAGTTTGCCTTTTTTATGTCATTTCTCCCACCTTACCAAGTCTCTCATCATCCTTTCTGTTCTGTTTTGTATATTTGTTGTGAGACTTCATGCAGTCAACAAAAAGACAAACATACCAATCCTGGGTTTCTGCATGGTTGCTTACAAAGGCATGTGAAAATGATGCCTCGCCAGTAATGTAGGAGTATTGTTATTTACAAAAAATTGCTGTTCACTTGGGTTTGACTAGCATCTCTGGGTTTAGACAGCCAGACTGGGAGGATAGGTTATTCTTATAAAAGTAAAGAATAGCCAGGGTACTGAAAGGTAACCAAATGAAGACTTGGTATGACAAACTGACCACCAACCCTCCATTGGGTTGCAACCAGTTTGCCAGATCTCTGAGCTGGAATAAAAAGTGGGCTGGCTTGCAGTAATCTTTGGAAGTTGTTGCACTGGAACTGGAACCACAAATAATTATACTATACACTACAAGGTGGGGTGCAAGCAGGTGGTTTTGTCCATAACAGTGAAGTAAACATGACAATGGCTTCATAAAGTTCATAATTCTTATCTTGAAACTACATTTTATTAGTTCTTTACATATTCTATAAAAAGAGTGGAAAATGGCATTTGAAAATCAAACACTTTAACCATAAGAATAGAAATTATGTTGAACCTCAAAGTGACACAATATGCAATATGATTCTTCTGCTGATACCAGATCTTGCTTGCTAGTTTTGTTACTAAAAGTAAAGGATTCCTTTTCCTAGTAAAGAATAAGACAATGTTCCTGTGTGATCATTTGGTAAAATAATTATTCTGTTGTTGTGTCAGTTAGGCCCATGCATGATTTTTTATTGTGATTCAGTTGAAGTGCATGAATCTTTCTCAAACTCTTCATTATATTTTAGTGATTACGTGACAGGGGGTTGTAGTAAATGATGACTGGTTCTCTCAGAGATGAGGATACTTAGGAACAACACTGAGCCTTTGTGAGGCACATGCAACTGGGCTGCTATGCTATGTAAAGCTCTGATTGGATGATACGCAACTAGGAGCCTACGTAGGGTATTATACAATGGATAAGCCAAAGATAGTGGGGGCTGAAGATTTATTGATGTATTTGCTTACTTGCTTGCATATTCATTTATCTGGGGAAATGGTCTAGTCTATAGACTCCTTATAGTCACAACCCAAGATGGCAGCAGATACATATATTTTACAGGACATATTTACTTTAAATTACATGGAGACCATTATAATGTGGCATATAATGTCATAGCCTTTAAGAACACAGCAGGATTATTTGCAATGAAGCATTTTATGGTGAACAGTTATAATGACAGGATTTGTATATCATGTTAATTTCATGAGGATCACATGGTTCACAGCAAGTTTCTAGTAAGTACTGCTACAATAAATTATGGCAGTAGTGAGTATCTCTTGTGATTAATACTGCTGCACATTAAAAAGATAATGTCTTATAATAAAATAGCACATTCATCCACTGTCTGTATTACAGGTACATTTATATTCTTTGTGAAAATGTTTTTTTAAGTCTCTCTCTGAAAGATGCAAAGGCCTTAGTATTTCAAGTATCATGTGAGAGTGAGTTGGCTGTGGCTGTAATCATTGTGAAGGCCTTTTCAGTTGTGGCCAGGTTTGGTTTTGGACTTTGTTATGTGGAATCTTACTTGCTGACCATTTCTAGAGAGTTTGAAGTACTTTTAAGGATAGTGTCCTTCCTGACAGGAAGCAGTGGGTTCATATCTAAAGCTTTTTAATACTCCCAAACTGATATAGTACCCATGTACCATATCAACATGAGGAAAGGAGTTTTCATCTCATAGAAAATGGCAGTAGGTATTACACATAAGGTTATAACCATGAGGCAGGAGGAACAGGATTGTCCCATAACAGGTTGAGGCCTGGGTTAAATGACACACTGACATAAAAAGTAAAAGAAAGGCAAGAATGATGCACTATTGCCTCTTGAGGTATCTACCCTATTAATAGCGATCCTTTTTCTTAATGAGCTATATTTACTACCATCCTTAGAATCTTATTACTTAACCACTTGTTTACCCTTGTATCTGGTGTGGTGCTAGATATTTTACTAATGACTAAGCAGGCCACTTCAGAATGCCCATGTCCTGGTTACCCATCCAAAAGTCTTTTAATCTTTCATGACCTTTCTTGTGTGAATACATGCTGCTTTAATTCCCATGTCTTACGGGTTGATGCACATCTGTCCATACTTATATAGTGCCAGTGACAATTTAATTAAAATACTCAAATATGAAAGCCTAACTGGTACATCTTATCACAACAAAATATTTTTCTATTAACCAAGAAAATTAGTACAGCGGTGATCATTGTCTCATAACATTTGTTTGTTTGTTCAGCTACTGGCTGAGATTGCATTCTGTGCGGACTCTAAAAGTCCTTCTAGTGTCATTTTGGGTCTTTATCAGGGTTCTGTTTTCTTCCACCTTCTAAGCACAGGTAAGTAGGTGAACTTTAAGATCAAAATGCCTTTACTAGAGTGAGGGTAGTGTGTACACGTGCATATGTGTGGGTGTGGAATGCCTTTACTGGAGTGAGGGTAGTGTGTGTGTGTGTGTGTGTGTGTGTGTGTGTGTGTGTGTGTGTGTGTGTGTGTGTGTGTGTGTGTGTGTGTGTGTGTGTGTGTGTGTGTGTGTGTGTGTGTGTGTGTGTGTGTGTGTGTGTGTGTGTGTGTGTGTGTGTGTGTGTGTGTGTGTGTTCATAGGTTCATAGGTTCATAGGTTGGTACTAGGCTATCAGCCCTAGGACAATGACCTCTGTGTGTGTTTATATGCTGTCCAGTGGACTGGTGACACATCCAGGACTGTTTCCTGTCTTACATATATTGCTTAACAGGATAGGCTCTGGATCCTCAAAATTCTGGATTGAAGTGGGTACTGAAAACAAATGAAAGAATGAATGATCAGGAAGAAATACCTTATAACTGATAAGTTGTTAGCAGCTTCAAACTGGGAGAAGGTATTAATCCAGCACAATTAACCTGTTCATAGTTGTTACCATTCTCAATACCTTAGCAAAGTCTTGAATAAAGTAAACCAAACTGTTTAACAAAATGTGCCTCACATATCAAGGATTAAGCTCATTATTCTGGGTGACAAACTAGTATAAATTCTCCTCATGTAAAATGCATGAACACTGCCACACTGCATGTAACCATTTGTGTGTAGAAGCTCCTCCATATGTGCCTAAAACAGTTACTTTATTTTCTGTGTTGGCACATCCTTACAACATACACTTATTTGAAGGTATTTAAAAATATTTTTAAACAGATGTTTAATGACAAAAAGACATGTATGGAAAAAACTGGTAATACTGCATCTACAAAGCAAATGGTTTCAAAATCTGATGGGAATTAATAGTTGCCTCATTTCTATAATTGAAATATGGATTTCTGCATTCTTTTTACAATTAGAACCCCAAGCTTCACATTCAACTGCAAACCACACTGGCTCTCAATCTGTCCATTATAACTAAAATCCAAAAATGGTTTGCTGAGCATTGCTTTTACTGGTAGTTTACAGCCAGTATTGTATTTTAAAGCTTTCTATATGGGAAAGTAATTTATATTTCAGTGTTATATTTTAAAAGAGAGTACTGTGGTGATAGATAGATAGATAGATAGGTAGGTAAGAATGCATGTGTTACAGGTAACATTTGTAGGAGTGTAAAGTAGATCCAATCTAAGAGGAAGAGGCAGGCCACAGGTAAAGGTATGTTAGTGTAATTTAAGTCACAGACCTTCAGAGACATAGACACTTGTGATTTCAATGCTACACAATGCACTTGTATACTGTATAACCCCCAGGAAGCCATTTATTCTCTCTGTACTACCATATGGTTCTAGTATGACATCTCTAGCAAAGACTAAATACCTTAAACTTCTACAGTAAACTGCAATCCCCAAACAATTAATTTACATAGCACTACATTTGGAACTATAGGGAACTATCCCAGGGGAAGCTCACAGACAGAGGTGGCTTTACATGTCCATGTAAGAAGCTTTACTTTAGTTACTCCACTTAAATGACCGTTCCAACTCAGACATTGTAGACAGATCGAGTGTAATGAATGCAACCACTCTTGTCTTATAACATGCAGAGTTTTAAAAGTGAGATCTTTGATGCATTTTCTGTTACCAATGGTTTTCTCTACCAAGTTCTATTCCCCCCAGCTCCCAGTCACAGGTATAGAGTAGTCACCTGAGATAGTGTACCATGCTTAGGGAAAGTTGTGCACCACAGAAATGCCTTCCTCTGTCAGATAATGCCCACTTGAAATATGTGACATATTAGGGCAGTGAAGAAACCAGAGCTTCTATACAAAACTGCTATCAAGGAAACCTTATGGTCAGTAATATTTTGGAGATTCTCATTATTGTATTGATTGTGGGCAGAGTGAAAGGCTACCACCTTGGTCATTGTTTCTTTTGCTAATATATGGCTTCTGCATTACCTTCCTCATTTATGCATTTTGTATTTTCAAATGCATTTATTTTTACTAGAACTATGCAAGCTGTGTGTTTATTACTTGGATGTAGTATATTCAGACCTCAAACACAGGAACATAAATATACTCAGAAATCCCTTGTCTTTCATCAGCCATGCCAGGATGCCAAACAAACAACTAATTGCTCATTCTACCTCACCATTGTTGGCTATCTGATGACCCAGACTGATGACCAGATCATGCTCACTGGCTGAAGAGACAAGCTCCTTACTTCTACACCAAAGGTCTGTTTTCTCCAAATCTACTTCTGGGGATGAAATGTCTTTAGTAAGTAATTGTGTTCTGCAAATCACGCAACTATTTAATTCCTGAGCTTCCTGAAAATATCTCTTCATATTCCATTAACTACAAACTAATTATTGGATGGCTTTTTCTTGAAAATGCCAACCCAACCTGCACAGCAGTCTCTCAAGCCTAAACTTCTCAAACGTGATATTTAACTATATGTATTTTATTTTATTGTCTTTGTTGATCTGGTAGGTATACTGATCATTGGACCCTTATCAACCCCAACCCTAGGCTTCAACCTTATATTGTCACAGTTCCATGCTTTACTTGGTTCTATTCACTCAACCATGGCCAACAATACCAATTAAAATAAATCAGTAAAAGGTATTATCCCCTACAGTCTGGCTTATTCTGCCAGCACACTTAACACCTACAAAAGTTGCAAAACATTCTGGTGAAAATACAGAAACACAAATTTTAGCACCACATAAGGACTGGTTCAATCATTTAGATTAGCTATTTCATACTCACTGGATAAGATACGACTTTTCTTGGCCAACATGTTGCTGTTCCCCACGTCTCACAAGAAAATCCTTGTCTGTTCCATGTTTTCTTGGATTCTGTTACTCATTTCTGACATTTCATACTGTTAGGAAAAGCTGTTTCAGTCGTGTGAATCACTCATTCTGTGAAAAATAAAATGCTTTATTTTAACTTCCCTGTACTGCCTACCCTTCATCTTTGAGTACTGCCTTCTGATTATTTTCATACTCATCTTTGTTTGAAAGACGGTACCCATTTGGACTCGTGATTCCGCTGAGTAACACAAATGTCTAATCTTAACCCATCTCTGTCTCTTTTGATCAAGGCTGTGTTGACTGTATGGATTACTTTCAGACACTTCATTTTATCTTTATAACCTGTCTCTGCCTCCTTTGCACAAGGCCATGCATATTAGACTGTTCTATTATCTGCCTCTGTCTCCTTTGGTCAAGACTGTTCATATTAGGATGTTTGTTCGTTTTTTATGTGGCTTCTGGTAAACAGCATTCACCTTATTGTTGACTCATCTGACCTGTGAAATCATGTCTATACTTTTGTTAACATGAAGCCCAAAAATTGAACAATACTCTGGATATGGCAGTACAAAATGTTTGTATAAAGAGACAACACTTTTTATTTTCTCCTGGTAATGTCCCTTCATATTTGTCCCTTTATTCCTCTGTCTCTTTTTATGGTCTTATCATATTGGTTGCTTAGTCAACTGATACGAATAACCCAGGCCGCTTTCTTCTTTTCTTATTGCTTATTCTTGTTTTTAGGTAATTGCTTCCGAGAGGTACTACTTTGATTTTTTTTTTGTACTCTTAATTTAGACAGCAATGTCAAAATAATCAAATCAGAAACACTGAACACAAAAGTATCTGGCAAACTAATAGGAAACCACAAAACATGAACAAAAAACATGGTCCCACAAACAACAAAAGCAGAAAACAATACAACATAAACAATAACTTCAAGTGTATTTTTCAGGGGAGTCCTATATGGGGCTTTGTCACCTCTCCTTGTTTAAATGTTCTTATTACATGGCTACACAACTGTATGGATAGGACAAATATAGTTAAAGGTTGAAATAACTCCTAGACTGCAGCACTGCAGAGTGAAGTCCCACACCATCTGTCAAAACATGTAGAACCTGACAACAAGAAACCCAGTTCTCAGAAAAATTATGTCAACTTACCTCCATTAGAGCCATACAAACACACCATAAAACATTAACAGAAAAAAAAAACAATCTGGAAAATTGTGGCTTTAAATAAGCAGGAGTTCATGACATCTGCCCTGCTATTACTGCTCTTAATATTAGCAGTTTTGAAGAGCCTGACAAACTATTCCCCCAGTCTTGCCAAATTAATTTTCATAGTTTCTGCAACTTATTTGTCAGATTATTGTATAATGTTGTGCTATCAGCAAAAAGTCATACTCGTCCACTGAAATGTTCTGCATTGCTATTTATATTGCTAGATATTGAAAAAAGACCCACCACAGTGTTGGCTATTGTGCTACCCTTATTGATAACTACTCTTTCATCTGACTGAACTTCATCTAATATTTACCTTCCATGATCTAATATCTAATTAGTGCTTTAGTTATGCCACTGTCCCACCACCTCTTTTAAGTTTAAATAGAAGTCCACAAAATACTGTTGATGAAACTGCTAATGTGTTTAATAACACTTCCACCTTCTTTGTCCAGTTTTAGTTGTCTTGTATTTTTCTTTTAAAACTTCTTTACTATCATTTATATGCAGAACATTTTCACATGCTTGATGAAGTGTATGGAGGGGATAACAACTGACAGTGGCATGGCAAATAGAGTTGTCACCTCACAGCAAGAGGTTCTCTTGTTCAGTTCTTGGCTAGAGTGCCTTCTGTGCAGAGTCTCCATGTCCTCTTTGTATTCACATGGGTTTCCTGAGGGATCTCCAGTTTCTTCTTACATTCCAAAGACATGCAATAGGTGGATTGGGCATGCTGTATTGTCCATAAGTATGAATGTGCATGAGATTGTGTGATGTGAAATAACTACCATGGCAGGGATAGCCACCCAGTGGTGGCTTTAGATGATTGTCACTGTTGAACTGACATCCTGACTCCATGTGGAAAAAAGGGTTGTGGATGGAATTATGTTTTCAGTCTTAGTTATACAGACAAAAAATTCTTAAATTTGTCTTGCTTGATTTCTTGGCCTACCCTCAGATTGCCTTCTAGATATTTTAAACATTCTTTCAGCAGTGATGAAATGACTTTCTTACAACTGCAATTAAAGTGACAGGCTGATGCCAGCTGCACTGGCTTAGTGGGATAAAACATTTACTATCACCCAGGCAATGTTAGTTTTATTATCAGCTATATTAGGAGCTGGCATGTGAGGGATGGGTATACTTATCTTGTGAGGGTGATGACAATGTGTGCCCCTAGGGAGGCTGATTCACATTCTGGGAGTGTCACAAGCACCATTTGCAGGTGGTTGTGAAAATCACTACCATGCCAGGGAGTTAGGGTCACCTACACAGCTGCAGACCGGTCCACTCTCCTAACCCTTGATTTTCACCTCTGAGGGATTGAGTAATTATGCTCTCACCATGAATGGAGAAAAGTCTGTCAAAGGGCTCTTGCCCTGTCTGGGGAACAAACAGGCTTAAGCTCACTCCAACTAACGGAACAAAAGGGACAATTGGGAACTGGATGAGGAACCATTGGGCAGGGTGTGTGGATGAAGAGGGAGGGAATATAAGGGGAAAATGAAAAAAAAAACAGCAGTATAGGTAGTTCTGAGTGCTTGATGATTAACAAACATGGGAGCTCAGAACAAAGATACAGTGATGCTCTTCAGCTGATTGCCCTCAGTCTCGTAAAAATAATGGCATGGACACTCTTCCATTTTGCAGGAGCACTGCCTTTCCCCTGTGAGGAAAACTACAATGGACTGAGAAAATGTAGCTATTCTTCCAAAGAAAATGTATACAAAGTGAGCTAGCTCCATTAGAAGTGTAACAAATAAAGTGTGTAAATAAAATTTGTTTAAATGATAAAAGTAAATGAAGATACATTGTACTAGCTTTTTTAGTAAAATATAACGTGAAAGAAAAAGTGCAAAATGGAAAATAATTGCATTTGAAGTTTAAAACCAAAACTAAAATCTTGCTTCACAAGTGTATGCACTGTTGAAAAGGTGACAGCGTAAAAGTAGTCACTAGGTTACATGATGTTAATAATTTATTTGAATAGTAGCTGTTGGAATACGCCCCATTCCCTCCCAAATAAAAATAATGTAACTATGGAAACAGAAATAAGTCTTCTAAAATTCAAACTGAAGCCATGGGGAATCCTGTTTTGGGTCTTTTAAGTTGAGAGATGGTCTGTTAATTCAAAAAAGTTACAAAAGGCTGCATGAGTTATTACAAATGATATATGCCCCTTTAAGGGAAAATTCTACTTTGGTTTTAAAAGTCAGAACAATAACAGCACTTAATCATTAGCCAGAAGGAGGCAATATATAGCTGAATGTTTTATTCACATTCTTGCACAACTTCTGTATTGTTTGCATATTAATTTGAAAAACAAATGCTTTAAACTCACTCATTTCAAGTAAAGAATTCTGCTATTTAGCTTTACATACTTGCAGCTGATATTTTATAGCTTTAGGGCTTAAGCATTTTTTAAGCATTGCATTTGCACTTTGAAGGGTGATTGCACAGAGCTATTTGCTGCCCTTTAGTTAAAAGCTGGTTAATTTTAACAGTGTGTTTGTGTATCTTTCGGCTTTTCCCAGTTAGGGGTCGCCACAGCGGAACTCCGGTCCGCTAATGATTGGCAGTAGATTTTTGCATACTGACTTGCCAGGCCTGACGCACAACCTTCAACAAAGGTACGCCCATTCACGCATGTCTCCACACAGAAGATGCTTTAACTGAGAATCGAACAGGACACCATCTTTCTGTGAGGTGAAAATGCATTCTTGTTTTGCAAGTTTTGACTGATTACAATGTACCACAAACTAGGGAAGGGAGGACCTTCCCATTCTGGAAAACATTATGTATTACAGATTACAGAAGTATGATAGTACTTATAGGAGTATAACCTTATATACTTCCTATGTATTACAAACAGATTCAGAAGTATGATAGTACTTACAGGAGTATAGCCTTATACACTTGTTATGGATTACAAACAGATTGCAGAAGACTGTGCCCTAACTAGGGCTTACAAACAGAGTAACTCCTCATTATGGTTTACATACATAATAAAGGAGACCATTGAAAGGCATTAAGTATATAATAGTCTAACAACATAACATTTTGATTTTTTAAAAAATAATACAAAGGAACAAAAGCTATAGGTATGTTAGGAATTACATGTTAGACGACTACATTTAGGTTAACCAGAAGTTTTAAACTATTTGCACTTATTTTCTGAAAAAGACATTCTTCGTTTTTTTCAAAGTCTAACACTGTTTTTTGCTTTCTGATTTCTATAGGTAGGCAGTTCCAACAGATTGGAGCAATATCTGAAAATGCTTTCTCACCTATGGCAGATTTGAAGAGGGAGTTTTGTTAGGAAAACAAATTTCTTCATTAGCTCCCCTAAGGCTTTAGGTAGGGGGGGGGGTTAACTACTAGTTTTGAGGAAAGTGGAGAACATTTTTATTGGAGAAAAAGATTGAACAGAAAGGGAGACAGTTTGAAAGTGGCACAGTGGTCACTGGCAATCATTTATCCTTTTCAATGAGCAGGTAATGGTTTGTACAAGTCAGCATGTTTTGCTTACTGTGGATTTAATTAGGGTATTGTTAAGAGCAACTGTGAGAATGGTGTACTCTAATTTTGAGCACAGGACATCACTGGCAAGAATAGTCCTATATTCTAGTGAGATCAGGTTGCTAATGTTACATAAGAGATGGAGGTTTGAGAGGACCTTAATAAGCATATGTCATACACTGAGATGGAAGGATAGGTTAGGGTCTAGGATTAGGCCTAGGTATCTATGCTGGTTGATCTATGAGACAGTGTTACCAAGAGAGGCAGTGATATTGACTTACATTGGAGCTTATATCTTTATTTCTTTGTTGCAAATCACATGCAAGCATTTTTTTTTTGGATGGTGAGGTGATTCTAGGTTACCAGTTCCTAGTAAGTCAAAATGAAGTTGTTATACAGTTTAGTTTACAGAAAGGTTAGCAATGTGTCTGAATTAAGAAGGAGGTTCTCGATTTGATCTTATTAGACCTCATTGCATTGCGATAGTGTTATGATTTTTTTCAGGTATTAAAGGATTGGAATCACGCCTTATCATGTACACTTCTTATTCTCCCATATTATTCATGATGGATGCCTAACATAAATATTTGCTTAGAATCTCTGTTTATGCACCATCTTTTTTATGCTCAACTTCTCTCCACTTAGAAGGTCAGAACCTTGGTTTTGTCTTTTATTTTTCTGTTTTTATCGGTAAAATGATTATCTTCTTTCATAAATACATTGACTATATTTTCCTCTGTGTGTGTATTGTTTGTCTGTCTCTGCTGTTTCCATCTGCCTCATCTGACATTGTTTTCTGTCTTACTTATTCTATGTTTCCTTTTATTTTAGCAATAACTATCATTTGGGTGTGGGTAATGGTTTACCTTCATGTGTGCGTTTTGCACACTGATGAACAGGAAATGTTCGAAAGGACGTTTGCAAAGTTTGCAAATGTCGAACGCAAAAAGGTTCAAATGTGCAATAAGCAAATGCACAGTGATATTTGCTCATTGCAGATTTGGCATTTTGGGGCTGATTGCACTATAGTGGGGATCGGAAAATGGTTCCTTTCCCCACTGCAGTACGATCTCGGAATTAGTATATTAAAGTAGGGGAGGTGTGGGGGGGGCACAGCCCCCCTGCATGTGGGGTGCCTGGGGGCTTGCCCCCCTGCTTTACACTTCATTACATTTTTTTTCATTTATGTTTGAAAATCAGCAAATCTGCATTTCGATTTGCTGATTTTCAAACATTGGAAACTGTTGCGGTTTTGTTTTTTGACATTATGATTTGCTCCTATGAGCAATAGCACGAGTGTGTTTCACCTTTGTAAAGTAAACCATGGGTAATGTAGGATTTAACAATGGCCAGTGAGGCAAATCATTAAAAATTCTTTAGTAAATTACAGTACTACTCGATTAACCCACACTCCATTTTCTAAGAGACTAACTTCATCTCTATAAATTGACACGCCTATCCTTTTACAAGTAAACATGCTCAGTACTTCCTTGACTTTATCAATGAAATCTGCCTCAATCAAATAATAAAGGCCCCTACTACAAGCACCAATATACTCAATCTTGTCCTCATCAATGCAGTTCTTGTCTGATCCTTGCTCGTTGTAATATGCTCTTTGATCTGATGAGATCACTGTGCTGTTTTATTCACCATACAGTTCCAGTACAGGTCAATGATCATCCAGTTATCTTTGGAGACTTTTTCAAGACCAATTTCCTTGTACTGACAAATGACTTGAGATAGTTCAACCATCCCCACTCCTCAATGTTCCTGTAGCAAATAAATACTACCACATGTATTTAAAGCTTATTCTCCCATCTCAACTCATGCAAAGAGGCTCATGTTCCTATTTTCCACAAATACAGTGCCAAGTTTAGAAACAAACTCCTCTGGAGAAACTCAGCTCTAAACAAACCCTGCAATAAAATGAAAAAAGCCCAAAAGAATAGAATAGAATAGAAACTCAGTATGTTATCACCAAACTCAAAAGGGTTAACAAAAAACTCAGGAGACCAATCAAATCTTACACATCTAATTATGAACTTAAAATGGCTACAATAAGCAAAAGGTATTAGAAGACATTCTTTAATTATACAAAGAACCTTAGAAATAATACCCAGATTACACTGTTTATCTCTAATGACACCACCTATTCAGACCCAGAGCAAGTATATTGCAAGCACCCTTACAGGTAAATTCAACTTCAATTTCTCCCATCTGCTCCATCTAAACTCCCTTATATAAGGTATCAAGTCTATACCCCACCCCCTGGTAATCACCTCTTAGCAGACAGTAAAAGTGTGCCTCATGACAACAAGGACAAGATCTATTGGTTCTGATAGAACACTGGGCCATTTCATGGTTAATATGAAACATCTCCCATCAGACCTCACCTTTAAACTATTTAACTGCAGCATGTCTGTTAGATAGGGAGTCCCACCATGAACCCTGCCACTATATACCCATTAGATTCACCAGCTTCACTTCCAAGATGATGGCACAAATCATCTCAGCCTCATAAAGAAGAACATGGGGAAATTACAATCCTTATATACTATCCATCTTGGCTTTGAAAAATGTAGATTTTTTTTTAAAAGTCATAGACGCATTAGATGAGGGGAAACTCCTCGTTTGCGGCCTACCTTGATTTAACTAAGACTTAATGGCCAAAATCAGTATAGATCCATATGTAATCCATTGGAATTTCAATTGGTAAAATGATAGACAGCACTTTATTAGCTATGATGGCACAAAATTCTCATAGAATTTTGCCACCAGTGGTTTATACCATGGTTCTGTTTGAGACCACTTCTATTTGGAATCTACATATGTGATAGCAAATCTGATATTAAAGGCCTTTAGATGGCCAAGTTTGTGGATGGTTGCAAACATAAAGTCATCATCATGATCTGCCTTGAAGGCACTCAGTTACATACAGAGGAACTACTGCAGACAAACCCATGGTGCCATAATCATAGTCTAAAGATAATCAACAAAAAAATATAGCATTGTACAGTTTGGGGAATATGACCTCTCACATACCAACCACATAAATGACATCCATCTTAAAATATATACTGTCCTTAGAGATCTAGGCACCTTCATGGATAATAAACTCCCCTTTAATCTCCACACACTTTTTATTATTTGGATAGTCTTCAACCTCACCCAACCAATTATTTCCAACTTTGCCTAACTTAGAGGCATAAATGAAGTGTGGTGAAGGAGGCAGTTGTACCAGGCACAAAGTGTTAAGGGGTACAATTGGCAGATTCTAATTGGTCTTAAGTGCTAAATGCAGGCATTGGATTTGTTGTCAGAAATTAAACAACTTAGCACTCTGTGAGTGAAATAAACTGTACCAGCAGATGTCAAGCAGTTTGCTAGAGTTTAAAAAATACAGAAGAGATTTTATTTTTCTCTTCTAGTCAGAGTTAAGGAACATAGATCTGGACTTGGCTTGCACCTTAAGTGAAGAGTGCCAGATTGGGAATGGACCTGTTTTTTTTGTTCTTTAACTTAAATTTGAGGGGGGAGCCAGACTAGGGTTGACACCGAAAACCAGAATGGTTAGCTAGCTACATCTCTGGTCCAAGTATTACTAAGGGGATCTTCTGTTGGTTAAACAAAGTCACCATTTATCTGTAAATGTTCCTCATTGGACCCATACTGAAATGTAATCTTTATTGGTATGTATCTGTCTAAACACAACTTGAAAGACTCAGATATTGATATTACTTGGAATATCTAAACTCTAGGTTGTTTTTTCTCTGTCTCCTATGTAATGATCTATAGTTGGCCTACAAAGATATAAATGACCTAACCCTCTTTGATCTACTACATTTCTGCAAAAATGGTAATAAACACAAATACAAGCTCAAGGGACCTAAATTTATATTGTAGTATACATGAGAGTTTTTAGCATTACAGGTAATAAGCCGAAACAGGTCTGATTTCTTTTTGTGGGGTTTGGACTTTTATTCAGCCTTACCCCTAATGTGTTTAATGTTCTTATGATACATTAAAACTGTTTGGTGTTACCACACTGCTGTGCTGGCCCCCTTTTTTGGATTTTTCATGACGTTGATTGGGCCTTTGGACTTGCTGTACTGGCAGGGGGTTGTTGTTGCATTATCTACACCATACATGAGTAATCCCTATTATATAATGAAATTATTTAAGAAGGAAGTATCTTTCATTGTTTAAATAATGCCATAGTATGAATGGACATTATATCGTCTCTGCCTCTTTTCTGGTTTAGAGGGTGTCTGAATGATGTACTGCACATGTTTGGCATATACCTGAAGGTGCTTGCACAGTACAGTGCTTAAATACATCCACCATCAGCTGTTTTAAGAGAGTCAGGAATGAATATTCATGCAGCTGTTTGCCCACACACTCTGGCATCTCATGATATTTTTGTATAATTTATATGCAGTTTTTATGTATTATTTTGCTCAAGGGTCAATAATTCATTGATGGCAGAATATGACTTTATATTTTAAGAGGATTCTGTTTATATTTAGGTTCTTAGCTTAGTGGCATAAAGACGATGGTGACCATATCTTTCTTTAGTGGGCTATACTTGAAGCAATTTGCATACCTTAACTTTTGTTCTGACTCCAGATTTATTTCTGTAGGTAATGTTGGATGTACAATGGGCATATGAACTGCTCTGACCAAGGATTATGCACATTTTTGAATGCTACTTGTCATTTACTGTGCAGGTATTAAATATTTATATTTTCCTTAACTTTTCCTGCTACTTCATTTGATAACGATACTATTTTGAGCACCTGTTGAAATTATGTGCACATCTGGATAACCTACTGTACACATCTGTTGGTGGTAGTTAGAATGAGGCATTAGGTATTCCTCTTGTTTAGGAAGGTGGAGGCTTTTGCAGCAGCCTCTTGTTAAGCTGAAGAGAAATACTAGGAAGTGGGAATTGAGGAATTATGTCTTGGAACTGTACAGCAGGGTGTAGATCAAAACAGAAAATAAGTAAGCCAAATGTCATTATCAGTAAACCAACAAACACTAAACTAAGAAATGAGTAAGAATGATTTATGGAAGAGGCTAATGTTTTCTATCAGATCTTGCAAGGTTACAGTGAAAAAACATGAACAGAAGTGGCAGGAGTTAGGATGATGGGGGAAGGAATGCAAACAGATGTTTTAGGACAGAATCCCCAGAAGAAGAGTAAAGATGAGCAAGGAGTGAAAGGCAGAGGAGTAAAAGAATGAAGGAACAAAAGTTTAGGGCTGGACAGAGCTAGTACTGAGCAGTAAACAGAGATCAGAGAATCTGAGAATGACACGAAGGCAATTGCTAATACAGTAAAGTAAGGTTCCACTGGAAAACAAAGAAAGGAATAAAGGGCATGAGTGCTGGAAAAAGGTATTGTGATAGTGCAAAAGTTTTATTTTACTTAAACATGAAATGCTGAACACGAGAAGTACTGACAAAACTAAAAAACAACAAAGGCAAGGGTTTACTCCAAAAATACCTATTATAACAAATAAAGTTAGCACTTTCGAACACTTCTAATATGTGAACTTCTTCAGACAAAAAACTGATTACAAATGGTTACATATATATAAGAAATCTATGATATCATCACTCCCATTAAAATTTAAAGATACCATGCTAGTAAAACATTAAAAAACTAACATAAGTATATATATATATATATATATATATATATGTAATAAATAAAACTAATAATGATATGTATCAAATCTGATAACATATCATTCACAAATACATATATGTGGGTCACAATTCTATATGAATCAGTTATTACCTCTCTAAAGATTTCTTTTTCAATACACATTTAATACAGCAAAAATCATTTAGTCATGGGTAAACAAAAGGATTAAGTCTGAGTTGCCAATAAAGTTCTCTCCCTTCCAATAATAACTGCCATGGCCCTCCTCAAGGCCCCTTCTTGACCTGGTCAATTACAAAATACAAAAAAATGATGACCATCATTTTCCAATATATGTTTTACATCAGTAAAACCAAGAGACATTTTAAACAACGGATCTATGAACACCAATATAGTATTACAAAACAGAACCTGAACAATGCTTTAGCAAAACGTTCGAAAGCGCTAACTCTATTTGTTATAAAAGGTTTTTTGGAGTAAACCCTTGCCTTTATTGTTTTTTAAACATGAAATGTAATAAAAAAAAAATACAGCCAGCGTGGATAATTAAAAACTGCAAGCTGCTGACTGAGAAACCAAATTGGAAGGGATTGTAGAATAACCTTGCTGCTTTTGGCATCAAAGCTAAAACAAGAAAGGAAGAAGGAAATTTAAAGTAGCCATATCAGAGAATCCATCAAAATCTGCACATAGTCCACTAAAATGAATGGTGACCACTGGGCCTTAATTGCATAGGAGTGGGAGAAAAAATAACAGAGGGGAAAAGGATTCTATAGGAGGTCTTGCAAGGTACAGACAATACCACAATTCCAAGGGATTTCATCAGTGCTAAAGGAACAAAGATGCCTGGTGTAACCCCTCCTGGAAGACCTACTTCAACCAGAGGCTATAGAAAGAGTACAGAAGGGAAAAAGAGAACACAGGTTACAAATCAAAATTAAACCTGGTTCCTAGGAAAGATTATCTTGGAGGACCAGTCTATACCTTTCAAGACAAAACAGCTTCCTTAACATGCTAAAAATCAAAAGGTTAAGTCTGTAAATACTTCAACCCTATTTAACCCCAAGATCTGATGACCACACTAGATTGTGAGAATGCCTATCTACATATTTCTGTTCACAGAGACTACAGATGCTTTTTCAGATTTGAAACAGGAGGCTATTACTTCAGCTTTACCCCTTTGCCCTTTGGATTGGCTACTGCTCTTAAGACATTTACTAAGTGCTTGACTTCAGTAATTTTAATTTTATTTTATTCATTTACCATTTGTTTACCAGAAATGTCTGACTGGGACAGACCCAATTTCAGTGGAGGCCCAGGGAGAAATGCTCCAGATGCATGCCTTTGGAATGTGGAGGAAACCAGGGCACCCAGAGGAAATCCACATGAATGTAGGATGGGCATGCATACTCCACACAGAAGTTACCCCAGCTGAGAATCAAACCAGAGAACCTCTTGCTGTGAGGTGACAGCACTAATCACTGCATCACTGCACCACCTGACATTGTAGGAAATTTCCTATTTTCCAATCATAGGCATTCACATATACCCTTACCTGGATGATTGCAGGATTCAGGCTCAGTCTTATAACAGTAGGCTTCTCTCTCTGTCTTTCTCTGTCTCCAGAAAATCCAACCTAAATCCATCCAGAAAAGTAAGGCCTGGGGGATTTTAGTAGATTCTATGAACCACAATGTTTTGCACCTCAATGTAGTATAAATTCAAAAAAAAAAAAATCCCAGAAAAAAAAGAAGTACCAATTTGTTCTAAGAGAATGAGTTACATATCTGTCATCTGATGCTCTACTTCACTGATTTCATTACTTTATGAGCAGGACCTTCATAACCTCAAGAAATATTTCAGGGTACCATCAAAGGGTCATGAGGCAGTAGGGGTGAGTTTTTGGTGGAGGTAATGGTTCTTCTCTCTTCTCTTTTCTCTCTCTCAGGCAGGAGCTCAGGTCAACATTCCAACTGAAAAACAAATTCTGCCCTTCAAACCAAACCAAACAAATGACTACAATAATGCCTCTATCTATACTCAGGACTTTACATGATAAAGGTTCATTGGTACCTCAGATGCCCTTTTTCCTCACAATGAACAATCCTTGGAAGAGATTATTCATCTTCAGGTTTGCATCAGACAAGAGCTCCATCAGAGCTCCAAAAAAAAGAAAAAAAAAAAAAAAAAAAAAAAAAGCAGCAGCCCAAGCTCCAACCATGGATACCTAACCATGGATACCTCAGAGCACAGGCTACACAGAAAAAAGGAAGAAGGAAGCACATTTGACAAAAACAATGCAAGAGGAATATCAGTATAAAACCAATGATGGAAGGGGTACAGGCTGTTAAGACTCTCAAACTTATTTGGAAGACCAGGGCCCTATACCTCCTACTCAACAATGCTTTAGTAATATGGTATATAAGCAATTTTACATACAACGTGGAAGAAAACAGTAGTAAAATCATACATGCAAATCAGCAATTCTGACAAAACAATGTATAAAAGAAAAACCACAGTAGAAGGACAAAATTCTACTGCTGCAAGGAAGTGTGAGCTTCACCACGACTTCAATTGAACTCAGACATCAGACTTAAAAATCTCATGCCTTCCTATATATATATAAGTGACCAATCAGTTATTATAACAAGACAAACAATTTAGTATTTAGACAAAGAAATTAAAAATTTAAAAAAGAAAAAAAAAATTTAAAAATAGTAGAAAAAACGTGGTGGCTGGTGACTTCAAAAAGGGTGGGAGCTGCGGAGACTAAATGAATGTGTGTGGGGGAAAGGGAAAGGGTTTGGCCAACTAAAAAGGGCTTATCAAAAAAAAAAAAAACAAAACACTTTAATTAAATGAATCGCTGCACCCAACAAAAACCACATTTTTTGAGAAAACAAAACAAACAATTGAAAAATGAAAAAAAAAAAAAATATCAATGACTACATACTAGCTTACTTAATATCTAAAAAAAAAAAAAAAATAAAATACATTAAGGGAAAAAAAAATAAATAAATTTTAAAATAAAATGCCAGTCAAAATCAAATCAAAAAAGAAAAGCAAGCAGCAACTCAACTAACTTCTTCACCTCACTTTAGTTCTAATTTATAATTTATATTTTAATTTATAAAAGTACCAATTACTAATAAAAAAAAAATGCTTTTTTTCAAAGAAAGGCCTACTGCCTGACAACAACTATCTACTTGTTTCATGGGGAAAACAAAATCAAAGTAAAAATGCAAACAAGAAACAAAAGAAACAAGCTCAAGATTTATTGCTTAAAGGATTACTTATGCGGTTATGGACCACGCATGATAGATTTTATTTCTGTTTAGCTTTGCAAAACTGGTAAAAAGCAAAGATGACTGTGTGTAACAAATAAAATAAGCTGAAAAAAATAAAATAATCCTGTCCTTTAATATTAAATTTCTATACCTAAGGCTTATTATTATACTATTATATTATTATACATCTAAATATAACAAGCATATTAGAAAACATGTAGAGGAAAATTAGAAAACATGTGAGTGCTATATGTAACTACTGTATGTGACTGTAGCTGTATGTTTATATTCCAGTCATTTTATAGTATATATTTAATAATAATATATTTCTATTCAAAGAACATTTCTATTCAAATTGGTATTTCTTAATCTCTTTGAGTTTTACAGGTCATTTTCTTTTACAGGTGCATGACATGACAACACTTTCTAGTACAACAAAGCACATAAAATCAACAGGTGCCTGAAGATTGCTACTAAGATGACATTCTAAGTTCCTGACATTCTCCACAAAGTTCCCAACTTCAAAAAGTCTCCCATTTCCCAAAGACAAAATGCTGCTTCTGAAGGCAGGCAATGAAATCCATCACTCTGATCCATCAACTGCAACCCACACACATTACATGAAGCCAGTGGTGTGTACTTTACAAAACAAAAAAGTGACTCCAGTGAAAGTGATGATGTGAATCACTGGTCTCACACTCTAAATCCACCTACTTATCAAATCACTCAAATCACTTACACAGGAAACAAAGTGCTGGGCTATCAGGGGAACTGTTCTTGTTCTTTTTTTATTTTATTTTTGTTTGTTTTTTTTAGCCTAAACCTGTGTGTGTGTGTGTAATAAAAAAAAATTTGATTTTTTTATCAATATATTTACATTTTTTTTTTTTACATTTTTCAAACAGAACCAGCCTTTTTCTTCTAAATAAACAGTCATTTAAAATGGTCTCATTCAGAAAAACGATGATGATTGATTCTCTGTCAACACAAAAAAAAAAAGTTGCTAATTAATCTTGTCTCTTTGTGTTGGTTATCATTCAGTTATGGAAACTATATTTTCAGGATGGTTTAATGCACTTGAACTTACACTGCTTTTTTTCTGCGTCGAAAGAACAACACACCCTACATATCTAAAATGGCAAACTCAGTCATAAACGACAAACTTTTATCTTTAACTTACATGGCACACGTGAAACAGTTAAATGTTTTACATAAAACTCATAAATTCATAAAATAGCAAGGTTGCAAGAACACCAAACTGCAGTTAACATCAGCCGTATATTTAAAGAAAGATAACGCTTTTCTGTGGTCAGTTTATGGCTAGGTTTCTCCAAATATCTTTTTAGAGCCAACTATTTAAATCACTGAGATAATCTTGTGTTTCTGTGGTTCAGTGTATCTAGTGAATCATTCATGATCACTGAGTCTTTGGTTTCAGAAAGCGTTTTCCCTGACAAGAACCATGTTTCCCTAACATGAACCATGTTTCCCTAACATAGGTTCATAGATTAGTACTAGGCTAACTGCCCTTGTGAGCCATTTTTAGCCTAGCCAATTATTCCTTGTGAGACTCAAACCCTGCACCTTGTGTTTGTAAGGGAAACACCTTAACCATTAGGCCACCCTCCCAACAGGTGCCTGAAGACTGCTACTAAGATGACATTCTCCACAAAGTTCCTAAACAAACTTCTAGTCTCCCATTCCCAAAAGACAGTATGCTGTACATAGGCCTTTACTGCTTCTGAAGGCAAACAATAGAATCCATCACTCTGTGCACTCACTGCAACCCACAGTGATTACATGAAGCCAGTGGTGTGTACTTAACAAAAACATGAAAGTGACTCAGTGAATGGCTGATGGGTCTCACCTTAAATCCCACTAGTCTTGGACTACAGATCAAATCACTTTAATAGGAAACACAGTTGCTGGCTAGGGAACTGTAGATCTCCTTTTCTTATAAACATTTTATTGGGGATTGTTTTAACAGCCTAAACACACACGTTGTGAGTGTAAACTAAAATTCATATGATTTTCCTCAATATTTACACACTATATTACTATTGCATCTGAAACATTGCTCCCTGCAGCCCTGCAAAACATTTTCATTTGTGCAAAGGGCCAGAGAAACCAAATACTGCCTATGTTTATTCAAGCCCTGGAGTAAAAAAATATCCCCATCCATGTAACATTGTCTTTCCTGATGCTCGGCTGAGGTCATTGCCATATTGCAAGCAGTATTAAAATGAGTCAAGATTAATCATGTACATTAAACCCTGCAAGAAGAGGGTGTGAAAGGAATCTGAAATTAAACATTTGTTAAAAGATGAGAGCACTGAAACACAATATATGATAACGCTGTCAGGCAGGAGCTCAATGCGTTTTGTTTGCTTTGTAAAGAGTTTGGCAATATTGGTATTGCAGAAGGAGACCTACTTCTAAAATCACATTTCACAAATCTAGATTGCTACAAGAGCTGTTGTGAAACCCATGCATGCAGATAAACACAATTAAGTGTTTAGTGATGTATGGCAGTGCATTATTTTAGTTCTAGTACTTCAGTGCAAAGTCCCATTACGGTAATGTCCACAACTGCAAGCAACAAGCTTAAAGTCTGGTTTCCTCATGCAGACGACTCCATTCAATGCAAAGTCCCATTACGGCAATGTTTGCAAAAGCAAATGACTCCATTCAGTGTCTCCCAATGCAAGCATCAGCTCAAAGTCCTTTCCCCATTCAAAACCAAGCAGTAGCTGAAAGTCCCACATTCAAAGCAACTCCTGTTTCCTGCGGAATGCCAATCACGCATGCGTGCTCTGCCTCTAGTTCCGTTTGAGCACGCACAGGCTGCAGACCTTGCAGTCCGATCCCCTTCCAGTCTATGCAGTTGTAACCTGCACAGACTTCTGGGGCATCTGTAGACTGATGAATTCTTCCACATCCGGACTGGTTAAACAGCAGTCAGGATTCGAGTTCCATGACTTGTTAAAAGTTTTTTTATTTTGTTTTTTTTGTTTTTTTGTACAGCTGGGGGGGGTCTGCAGTCCTGCAGTCCAATAGCACAGGCCACCACTGATAAAACTGTTAAAAGCAGTATGTAAGTTCAAATGTGAATGCCTATAGAATCATGTAGAAGGGAATTAGTGCTTTAAGGCCCTTGCCTTTAAAAATGGTTTCAAAGAAACAGCTTCATTAATGCCTGGGTGGTTGTCTGCATTTAGTTGCAGAATCCATTTTTGCTCAGCCTCTTCTGTTCTGTTTCTAATGTCACCCCCTCTGATATTTTCTTCCAGAACTTCTAAAACTAAAAGGTGCATCCCTTTTCAGCTTCTACATGTTTAGCTAGGCCACTGCTCTCCTTTTTGTTTACTATGTCCCTCATATGTTCTAAAATGTGTTCTTTGAGCATTCTATTAGTCTTGCCCACATAAAAACTTTACAATATTAGCAAAAACTAAAATAAACTATATTTCTAGTCCTGCGGTCTGAATAGAAATTAAATTAAATTCTAAACTTTTGCTGTGGATGTACAAAAGTGCTACATGAGAAAATATACTTACAAGCTCTGCAGTTCCTGCACATATATGTCCCTATCCTATCTGATGCATTCAGGGACTTATGTGTTTAGGTTTTATAACATAACTGCCTTTTAAGTGATTTTTTGTTTGTAAATGAGAAGTGAGGTCCAGAGTCTATGATGCCTTCAAGTTCTTTAGTGGCTAATAATATGTTCCAGTTCTTCCTAAATATATCACAAAATTGACTGACATCACTTGCATATGCAATGGGGAACCTGAGATTCTCATCCCTGGATTCAGTTTCAGGGTTATCTCTTGTAGTTTGTTCTGAGAAGTAAGGTCTGCCCTTCCCTTGATGTTCTTGATATACTCCTTCTATGGTGGTGTCTATTTCTGTCTGGTTATATCCTCTGCCAAGAAGTTCTCCTCTTAACACTTCCATGGATCTCTCCAACTCATCATTATTACTATGTAACCTTGAGGATCTCAGGAACTGCCCTTTCATAACGTTTTTGCTAACATGTCTTGGATGCATACTGTTTTTATGTAATATGGAATTCTTTCTACTTGGTTTTCTATACAGGCTAGTAGCCATCTGCCCCATTTCTGATTTTTTTCACTAGAACATCAAGGAATTATATCTGTTCATTTGAGTACTTACAGGTAAATTTTAAAAATGGTGTTGTGTGTAGGTACTCTAAGAATCTACCCAGCATCTCTACTGAGTTTTCCCATAGAAAAAACATGTCATCCACAAAATGTGCATACCACAGAACATATTTGCTAAATTCATTTCCTGCAGTAGAAATGTTTCTTCCCATTGGACTAAAGTTAGGTTGGCGTAGCTGTTTGCACAAGCTGTGCCCATAGTTATGCCAACCTTTTGTAGGTAAAAATCATCTTTAAAGACAAAAACATTATTGTCCAAAATGATTTCAAGCAGACTGCATAACAAATTCACTTTATCATTAGAGAAAACACATTTAGAACATAGCAAGCTCCTAATGTTCTCTATTCCCCACTGATTTGGAATCACTGTAAAAAGTGATGTAATATCTAAGGTTACAAGCAGATACTCTTTATTTATCGAAATTGTCTTTCTATACAATGTTTGGAGAAAGGATTTTGTGTCTTTCAGTACTGTTTCACACTTTTCAAGCACTAGATGAAGATTATTCTCTACATATATTGACATGGCATCTGTTGCCCAACCTCTGCTAGACACTATGGGTCTCATAGGTGGACATATGATAGCTTTATGTACCTTGGGAAGGCCATATCTAACTGGAATGGTGGGAGTTTCTACATTAAAATACTTAAATAAATCCTCTGTTATCAAATTTGTAGTCAGCAAGTCAAACAACAAAACAGCAATCCTGTCTATAACACATTTAACTATATTTACTGAGATACAGGCATAGGTTTCATGGTCATTCAGTAGTTTCATCATTTGCTGGATGTAAAATTCTCTATCCATAATTACAATTCCCCCTCTTTTATCTGAAGGTCTAATTTCCACTGAATGCATTTCCCTCAGGTCATACAGAGCATCAGATTCTTCTCTACTCAAGTTATAAAAGACAGCTCTCCTATCTGAATTAAATGCTTCCCTTATTTGCTTCTCACATACTGATACATAGGTTTCTACCATAGGATGTAATTTAGGTACAAAGGTACTAGGTTCTTTAAAAATATTCACATTGTCAGTCATCTGTCCTTTAAACATAGTTTTTAAAGTTAAGTTGCAACCAAATAACTTAAGTTATTTAAGAATGTTAACTAACACAGTTCTCTGGGCTGGAATAAACAACAGCCCTTTATTCAAAAGTGACATATGTGCATCAGTTAGTGTTAAAGATGAAAAATTTATTACCAGACTTTTGTGTTCTTGCTGCGGGTTACCATTGTATTCCATGTTGTTTCTGTGTTTGGTATCTGCCTGACTCGGCCCTTCCTTCCTTCCTCTGCTCCTTGATCTGCTTTATATCGCTAAAACATTCATTAGTGTGAAGGGTATCATTTGAGTTCCTGATATTCCCTTCTGTTGCATTGGAAAAGGGGGATTCTCATTAGATAGGTTTCTGTTTTTAAAGGCAAGAGCCTTAAAGCAATAATTCCCTTCTACATGATTCTATAGGCATTCACATGTTCTAGTGAAAAAATCAGAAATGGGGCAGATAGCTACTAGCTTGTATTGAAAACCAAGTAGAAAGAATTCCATATTACATAAAAACAGTATGCATCCAAGACATGTTAGCAAAAATGTTATGAAAGGGCAGTTCCTGAGAGCCTCAAGGTTACATAGTAATAATGATGAGTTGTAGAGATCCATGGAAGTGTTAAGAGGAGAACTTCTTGGTAGAGGATATAACCAGACAGAAATAGACACCACCATAGAAGGAGTATATCAAGAACATCAAGGGAAGGGCAGACCTTACTTCTCAGAACAAACTACAAGAGATAACCCTGAAACTGAATCCAGGGATGAGAATCTCAGGTTCCCTATTACATATGCAAGTGATGTCACTTAATTTAGTGATATATTTAGGAAGAACTGGAACATATTATTAGCCACTAAAGAACTTGAAGGCATCATAGACTCTGGACCTCACCTCATTTACAAACAAAAAAAAAACACTTAAAAGGCAGTTATGTTACAAAACCTAAACACGTAAGTCCCTGAATGCATCAGATAGGATAGGGACATATATTTGCAGGTGCATAGCTTGTAAATCCACAGCAAAAGTTTAGAATTGAATTTAATTTCTACTCAGACTGCAGGACTAGAAATATAGTCTACCTTAGTTTTTGCCAATATTGTAAAGTTTTTATGTGGGCAAGACTAATAGAATGCTCAAAGAACACATTTTAGAACATATGAGGGACATAGTAAACAAAAAGGAGATTAGTGCCCTAGCTAAACATGTAGAAGCTGAAGGGATGCACCATGTTTTTAAATTTTTAGTTTTAGAAGTTCTGGAAGCAAATATCATAGGGGGTGACATTAGAAACAGAACAGAAGAGGCCGAGCAAAAATGGATTCTGCAACTAAATGCAGACAGACCCCACAGGCATTAATGAAGCTGTTTCTTTGAAACCATTTTTAAAGGCAAGGGCCTTAAAGCACTAATTCCCTTCTACATGGTTCTATAGGCATTCACATTTGAACTTACATACTGCTTTTAACAGTTTTATGTATATTTATTTTTTTTCTACTATTTTTAAATTAATTGAATCTGATATAAATATTTAATTGTATGTCTTAACTGATTGGTCAGTTTGACATTATATATTATTTAATTGTCTGTCTTAACTGATTGGTCAGTTTGAAATTTTATTTATATATATATATATCTATATATATATATATATATATATATATATATATATATATCAAGGAAGACATGGGATGTTTTATTAAGTCTGATGAAGCAACCTGGAAGGTCGTGAAAGTGCTCACTTTGTCCTTGCAATAAAGAATTTTTCTTCTACTGTGGCAGTTCGACTTTTTTATACATACTATTGGCTCTGAGGTGAAGAGTGAGCTGTTCATCTGGTGCCTGTGTTTTGTCTTTCTCAGTGCCTCTTACAACCTGTCCTAGTAGACATCCCTGACAGGCCATTTGAGCAGAGAAGAAACAGAAACAGATCCCAATAAAAGCATATTAGGCAATGAAAAATTTCTGGGACTGGTCTGCAGATGGGGTGTACTAGAGAAAGATCTTTTCACTTCTCTGAGCAGCTGACACTTGAAAAACCTTTACTCAGGAGTACCGGAAGTTTGGGCGGTGAACACGTTCTCCATCAGCTCTGATCATCTGAGCCTCTTACTTCACAGCATGGTCCAAATAGCTTCCCTTTTGGTGTAGCACTATTAGTTTTCTGTTCTAGTGGAAATGGCAAAAATGAAACCTTTTATTCATCTCCAACCTGAGAACCTCTTGACTTAGCTACAGGGGTCCTCAATACATCCAAACCTGTGGACTCTAAAGCTAACAGCATGGATGACCTAATCTCTATGTCTTTATGGAACTGTTCTCAAAGGAAGTGCTAGAAAGTCTGGTACAAGGAAATCTTACCTAGCTAAGTGGAAACGATTCTCCCTTTGTGCCAGAAGAAAAATCAGGAACCAAAGTTTGCACTAGTGTTCTGGATTCTGCAATACCTGTCAGACCTGTATGAGTCAGGGCTGTCTTATGTCTTAGTGGAGGTACATATTTCAGCCACATGTTTTTGCATATCTATCAACTCTCCTTTGACCTCATCACTACCTGTTAAGCATTTCCTGAAGGAGTAATGCATTTCAGACCGCAGTGAAAAAAATTTATCCTACTATGGAACTTGCATTGTGTTTTGGAAAAGCCAGTCCAAGCCCTGTTTGAACTAGATGCTTTGGCATTCCTCATGTATCTGACTTGTAAGTCACTAGTGGTACTTGCCTTTATATCAACCAGAATCTCTGATCTGCAAGTGCTGATGTCCAATGGGCTATTCCTGACCTTCCACAAGACAGATTCAGCCTGTGCACAGACCCCTTGTTCATGCTAAAAACTGATCATTGTGGTGTCTTTAATCCATTATATATAGCTGCTAGTCTTTGTTCCCAAACCACATGCCAAAGATGAAATAACCTTGGATATCCATAAGTAGCTAAGATAGTACCTGGGCAAAAACACATAAGAAACACAGATCAACTTTTTGCACCCTTTGCAATTGAAAAGGAAAGGAAAGCAGTTTCTGAACAAACTACATCCAAATGACTGTCTCACCACTTATCCTTTTGTTATTCTTCCCAAGGCAAAACTCTGAAGGAACACATTAGGACACATACTGCAAGGCCTTCGGCTACTTCTATAGCATATCTAAGGGTCAGTCATTTGTATATTTGTACATACATTTTCCAGACATTACAAATTGTATATTTCCAGAAGCAAGACAGGCTTCACTACTACAATTCATAAGGATCTCATGTTATCTACTTTTGGACATAAACAACTAACCAACAGCAAATAGTTCTGAGATTATTCCCAAGAGTTAAGGCTGCTGTTTCAGTGATCAACACAATGCACATGTTACATCTGTGTAAAGACCTAACCATAATCTCTGATGTTTGAGTAGGATCTCTGTTGCTGTCATATCTCCCACTCACCTTCCTCTCTTACTGGTTTTGGACATCCTACAGCTGGGTACAGACCAAGTCACCTTCCCTCCATCCTCCACATCTATTCAATTTCAAGGTCTATTTTCTTCTTGGAGATTGATACTTAGAGTGGAGCCAGCATTTATGGAATCTTCTTGCCCTTGTGACAAACATTTTGGGAAAAGAGTTAACTGTAGGATTCTCTCTGAGGCAGAAGTAGGCCCAGGCATCATAAAGGTAACTATTACCCTTTACGTCACGGGCACGAAAGAACTAACAATGGTAAATACAGGTTCATAGGTTCATAGGTGTTTACTAGGCTAACGACCACAAGGGCCTTTTTAAGCCTAGCCATGCATCCCAAATCCCTGACAAGTTCTGATACCCTTTGTAAGTATAAGGAGGAGCTTGGGAGATGAACCTTTTACAAGCTAGGGCCTGGGAGATGAACCATTTACAGACTGCCTTTGTCCATTAGAGACATAGGTGCCAAACCAGGGATGAATTTCCTATTCATCATCCAATTTTCCAAGTTGCGCTTGAATTGGATTAGGGAGGAACTCTGCTTCACATGGATGTGGAGCCTGTTCCAGAGACAGGGTAATCTCTAGGATACATACCTATCTCTCCAGCAGGTCATATTTGTATCACAGGCAAGGTTCAAGAATGCTGAAAATCTGCTGACATCCCACAGATGCATGCACCTACCCAGTCCAGAGGAGTAAGAGATCAAAGGTCTGGAAGGTGAGTCAGGACTCCGAACTTCTCTGGAGAAGTCCCAAGTTGTATGTCTATTGCAAGAGTGATCCTAGTGAAACATCTACTATTCTGCTAAGTTCCTTATATAACAATATTTTTCTGTATCCATATTAGACTGAGCTTACAAGTGCCTCCCCCAAATTGTCATTTCCCTATAAGCAATCAAGATGTGCTAACAATTAATTTGTCCCATATTTGATAATGCTGGATGTTATTCACTTTAAAATAAAAGCAGGCATCACAACATTGTTATTTTTTTTAACAATGCTATGACTCACCTGTGGACAGCATGTAAATAGTTAAAGGTTTGACCCTGTAGTAGTATCAAATTAAGTGGATGCAAAACTTGACATGGAGTATTCCCTTCTCATAGAGCATTTTAGCTAGAAGACTCTGTCTGAGATGTGCTTCCATTTAAAGTAGCAAATGATCCACAGGTGAATATGCCACTGAAGAAACACTATCATCAACTGGTGCACAACCTGCAACAAGGAGGCATCCCATTAGGTATCACTAGTGGATCTTATTGGACCAGCTCGTTGACCAGGAGGTTGTCAATAGTTACCAAATGGACAAAACCTGCTGGTGATGGCATGTGACTTGTGCACAGTATATATGAATCCACACATCCAGAAAGATAACCTCAACCCATTATAACTGAAACTTTGCCTATTGCTGTTTATACTTCCATCTGCAATATTCCAGTGCCACATGAAGAACACAGTAAGAGCACCCTAGACTCCACCCTCTTTTATCCTGCACATCATCCTGAATGGCATGTGTCACAAGGCTAGGAATACATAAAGTTCCCATCAACATACCTCAAGCATCATGCAATCATGGAACACAGTTCACTACCATTCTAGCAGTTGCTGATTGCATACACAATTCAATAAACTCCCACTTCCTTCCAGAAGCTGATAGGTACATCAGCTAAAAAGGATAACATTAAGGCCATGTGTGCTGTAGATGGATGGATTGTACTGACTGCAGTAGCATTACCTTGCAATATGTATGATAGCTTCATTTTGAAAACCTATGTCACATACAAGCATTTTATCCCACAATATGCCGTTAGGGATGGAACACCTGATAAACGACCACAGAACATGCACAGCTGTATACACGTCTAGGTCATAGCAAGAATAGGGACAACAGAATTGTCCCCTAACTCCTGTTACGTTTATAGGAGTCATATGTTCCCCCTCCAGCCCTGGTTAATGACACATATTCACCACTTATCATTCACCTTTAGAGAAAGCTTACAACACGTACAACACTTACAACACTTACAACAATAGGTACCTCATGACCCAGTTGGACTTTCCAGGTAAACAAATGCCAAGTTAATAAATGAATAAATAAATAACACAGCACATGGACTACAAGGAAATGTGACTGACCAAGTGTTTGGATTGCTGATGCCATCTAAGGTATCTGTACAGTGGGCACATCCAGGGTGCACTGCAATATAGACCAAAGGCAACAGCTCAGACAGGCACTATTTAAGCAGTGTTGTACAATATGATAACAATCAAAGCACAGTTGCCTTCCTCTCCAGGGTGTAGGAGGCCTACCTTATGAAACTCAGGCACATGAACATACCCAGGCATGGGAATAATGGATAGGGTGGAACTGAAAGATTGTAGAAGGAGTAACAGCAGCACCTGAGAGGCAGGGGTTCACTGTATACTCAGGCACTAGAGAGTAGGCAATGTCTGGTACAAAACTACATGTCATAACATGCTATCAGTGCTAAATATCTATCCATCCAATGTTTCATCTTCTACAGTGACCCCATAAACAACATCACCATCCACTGAGTTTATGAAGCAAAAAATGAATAGAAGTACTAAACACACAGAGATATTATGCTCAAAATGATACAAAATTCAAGACAATACCAAACCATGGCATGTTGATGTGTATGTCCTACTAACCTGTGGTAGCAGACAGCAGTTCTATTAATTAGCAACCTATGTGACATCACAGAAGGCACAATAACTATCATCTGTACAACCAGCAGAATTGACCCAGGGCAACAAAGTAGACAGACAAGCCAAGACAACAGCCAAAGTGGTACAGCTTCCATGACAATCCCAGCCCAAAGCATGGTGATATGTGAATTTTCTGCTATTATGTGTCATCAGACACATGCATTAATGATAATCATTTGGATAAGCAAAAATACACACATGATAGAACATATCATAGACAAAGGCAGATATAATGGCCATGCAGTTACAGGAGCCATAGCAACACAAACCCAACACATGCTGACATATGCATGCCCTGCTAACCTCTGCCATCAGTCACCTCTTATGTTTTAAGACAACAAATACTCTAGCGAACTAGGCACAGCAGTCATCATCATAGAAGCAGTAGTGCAAAGACACAGAATATGATTAGTATATATGTAATGTTATTATGACAGGACTGTAGAAAGGTACACTGACATCTGCATGTCCTGATATCCTGCTGTATCACACACACCCTATGTTTACAAACAGGATGCATTACCACAGTATACATGACAATTATCATCTGTGCAGGCATCAAGTCATAAACAGCATATAATCTCAAGGTTTCACTTCATACACTTCAGTACAGTAATTCCACAATGACTGCTGTCTAAGCTGAGTAATCTAGGCATAGAAAACAAAATATGCAACTGGATCCTCAACTTCCTGACTGAAAGGCCACAAATAGTTTGAGCTAGAAAACATCACTCAAACAGCATCACCCTAAACACTGGGGTCCCACAAGGTTGTGTACTCAGTCCACTTCTTTTCACAATTTTAACACATGACTGCACAGCTAAGCATCATTTAAACAGAATCATCAAATTTGCAGATGACACCACAGTAATTGGCCTTATCAAGAAGGAAGATGAGGGAGCCTACAGGGAGGAGGTGACCCAACTCGTTCATTGGTGCACTGACAACAACTTAGCACTAAATGCTGGGAAAACTAAAGAAATCATCATCGATTTTAGGAAGGTAAATAAGCCACACACCCCTATTGTTATCAATGGTGCCAAAGTGGAGAGAGTTAATAGCACCAAATTCCTAGGGATACACATCTCGCAAGACCTCAGTTGGGCCACAAACACTTCCTACCTTATAAAGAGAGCCCAACAACATCTTCACTTTCTTAGCAGACCTTGTAGAGCTAACCTCCCCCCACAGGTCCTACTTACTATCTACAGAGCCACAATTGAGAGTGTGCTGACAAACAGCATCATTATCTGGTATGGAAATTGCTCTCAAGCCGATCGGAAGGCACCGGATAAGATCATTAAACAAGCCACAAAAATCATTGGCTCCAACCTTCAGTCCCTACAGAACATATATTCAAACAGATGCTATGGCAGAGTCTGAAAACTACTGAGGGATATACATCATCTGGCCTATGGACTGTTCAAAGTCCTGCCAACAAGGAAGCACTACAGAAGCATTAGATGCAGGACATCCAGATTCCATAACAGCTTCTTCCCACGTGCGATCAGACTGCTGAACAACAAACCCAAAGCCTAACCTGCTAAATAGGTAAACAAACATTATTTGTGTGCAATGTCTTTGTTGTCTACATAGCTCACTTTACACTTTATACTTTATTGTGTTTATTTTTAGTATTTTATTTTTGATTTCTATTTCAGTATTTTTAAATTATTATTAATCTTCCTTCTGTAAACTATAATTCTTATGGTACAAGCCCGAGTATTGAAATTTCATGCAGTGACGCGCACTTTTTCCTCTGTGTTGATCTGTATGACAATAAAGTTTACTTTGACTTTGACCTTGATAATCTCAAAATTCTGAAATCTCGAATTTCAGCATTCCCAGACCATGAAGCTGAAAATGCAGAATGCCAAAAGTGCATAAGAGCGAATTTGAATATCTCGAATCTGCGCTTATGCATTTCCGGTACGTTGTGTGAATTGTTTGGCTGGTATGGTATTGGAAATTGAAGATGAGTGAGTGCTTGTGTGTGATTTCGTGCATTGTATGTGTGGGTAAGGGTAGGGAGGTGTAAGTATGAGTGTTGGATTTGTTGGTGTTTGTGCATGTGTGATGTGTATTTGTGTGTGATCAAGTGTAGAATACCATGGTGTGAGGTTTTTTTTTTGTTATGTGTGATCTCGGAGTTGGTATATATAAGTAGGGGATGTGGCTTTCCCCCCTGCTTATTTGTAGTGTAGGGTTGTGTGGTTTGTGTGCTGTGGGTGGAATGGTGTGTGTGTTATGTGGTGTATGGTGTTTGTATGTTCGTGATTGTGTGATTCATGATTTGGTTTCGGGATTTTGAATGGTTCGGCTTCATAGTTTCGAAATGCTGAAATTTAAGATTTCAGCATTTTGAGATTATGAAGTGAAACCAATCTCTCTCACACACACACACACACACACACACACACACACACACACACACACGTAGAACCTAGGATGTCTAACTACACAGCCATGTACGTTCATAGGCTAATAGGAGGTTACTAGGTTAGTGGCCCTAGAGAGCCCTTACAAGCCTAGCCATGTTTATTTCAAGTTATCTCAATTGCCCTTGGTTAGGTAGACATACTTCACAGAGTGAGTCTATGATAAAGACTGACTACCCCATCCATGAGGAACATGGTTGCCACCTCTGGGGTGAATTTGTGGTCTCCCATCCATTTTTCAAGGTTGTGCTTGAATAGGGTCAGTGAGGAGCTTTGCTTCACATGAACTGGAAGTTTATTACAGGGTAACAGCAGTGTCTGGGAGATGTATCTGTTTCTCCAGCATGTTCTGTTAATTTCAAAGACTAGGTTAAGCTCCCTAGAGTGAGTGACTGGCACAAGTCACCTCTCAAAAGCCTATACGATACAGAGTACAGTGACAGGGCTTTCAGTCTATCCACATAGGTCATGGTTTGGAGGCCCTGTATTTCCTTGGTGAGAAACCTGTGTGGTCTCTCCAGCTGCTCCAGGTGTCTGGTGAGGTACGTTCAGAAGGGAGCATTGTACTCTATTAATGGTCTGATGAGGGTCGAGTACAGTAGAGTTATAACATCCTTAGACCTGGATGAGATACCCTTACTTATGAGATGTGCAATGTAGAAGACTTTCCTTACCATTGTGGAAACTTGGTGGTCGAAGTTCAGATTGCTATTTACCTGTGCTCCCAAATCTCACACCACTAGGTTTAAAATTAGGGGGTTGCTGTCAATACTGTAATTAGCAGGGAATTCTGCTTTGCCAAAGAGGATAATAGTGAACTTAAAACTTTAGACCGTGGCTTTGGCACCATTTATTTGTCTGTGTTAGCCCCACCTGTAATATGTTAACAATGTTGGGGGACTCAGTGATTGCATACGATCTGCAATCATCAGTGAACTTGGTAAGCCAAAGGCCATCTACTTTAGCCTGACTTCCAAGAAATAGATTCCAAACAGTAAAGGACCCAGCACAGATGCTTGTGATATGCCACTGGTGACAGGTCTACTCGTAGAGGTGGAGTCACCAACTTTGACAGTATGCATTCTGTTGGTCAGCATACCTCTCAACCTGGTAACATCAAAAATCTGGACAAAGGCTCATGAAAAATAGGTACAAATCTTTACACCAATTAACATAAAATTTACATAAATAATTATTTAACCACGTCCACCCAAATGAAATTGTGGGATACCAACTTTCAACTACAACCTGAAGAACAGACAACCGAAATATAGCCCCAGAGTCCTCCACAGCCATTCCAATGTCCCATTACTTAGCTATTTCACCCCATTTACCATAAACACTGTAATGTGCATACTGCTTTACTTCTACAGTGATTATTTGAATTTCATTTAAAACTTTTATTTTACATTTTATAGCATAAACACTAATAGACATCTGCTAAACAAAGCAATACAGTCTCACAATGAAAACAGACTTGGCATTAAAACTTCTTTGCCCTTGAAACTCACATTCATTGAAACAGCATTGAAATTCACATTCAAAGAAAATGCATCTGGCTAGTGGTGGATAGAGATTACCTTTGGGCTGTTTTCAAATCATAGGCCCCTTGGACACAAAATATACATATGTTCTTTGATGCCCCTTCCTGACTGTATTAAATTATATTCCTTGTATAATACAACACACTTGTTAGAGCAAGTTTTAAATTTGAACATTTTTCCAGTAAACAATATAGCAAAATGTATGAGCCAATAATAACAAAACTGCCCAATTCAGAATATTTCCATCATAAAAGTCTACTCAAGCTTCTACAATCCACCAGTATCAGTAAATATGCACAATCTCTGCAGAAGTAAAAGTCATCTAAATAATTCCACATTAAAGAGATCTGTAACTAATGAAGAGGTTGCTATTAGCAAACAGTTTTATATTCCATTGTTTTATCTACAAATAATGTGCCTGTTGCCCTTGAGGAATAAATTGCCTATGTTACATTAAAAAAATAAGCTAGAAGGAGATATTTTACAAAAACCGTAGAGATGAGGGAGCTATAGGGAAGTAAAATCAACAGGCAGCATAAACAAATAGTTAAGTTTCTAGTGTGATTCAAGTAATTTATCTTTCATTCAAATAATGTATCTTTCATTCAGATACTCAAAAAATATAGAAAATGACCAGTGCCTATATTTCACCTGGCTACAGATATTGCAACCTGCTACTCTTTTATGTATCTTTATTTAACCTCATCCATCTAACTCCTGGAAAGCCCTTTCTTATTTGCAATGGTGATGGACAGGTGTTTGCAGATGACATTGTGATCTTTAGTGAGAGTAGGGAACAGGTGGAGGGGACCCTGGAGAGATGGAGACATGCTCTAGAGAGAAGAGGAATGAAGGTCAGCAGGACTAAGACAGAATATATGTGTGTGAATGAGAGGGAGGATAGATGAATGGTGAGGATGCAAGGAGTAGAGGTGGCAAAGGTGGATGAGTTTAAATACATGGGATCAGTAGTTAAAAGTAATGGTGAGTGTGGAAGAGCGGTGAAGAAGAGAGTACAGGCATGATGGAGTGGGTGGAGAAGAGTGTCAGGAGTGATTTGTGACAGACAAGTACCAGTAAGAGTGAAAGGAAAGTTCTACAAGAGGGTAGTGAGACCTGCTATGTTATATGGGTTGGATACAGTGGCACTGACAAAAAGGCAGGAGTTAGAGCTGGATGTGGCAGAGTTAAAGATGTTAAGATTTGCACTGGGTGTGATGAGGGTGGACAGGATCAGGAATAAGTATATTAGAGGCTGAGCCCAGGTTGGAAGGTTTGGAGACAAAGCCAGAGAGGCAAGATTACATTGGTTTGGACATGTGCTGAGGAGGGATGCTGAGTATACTGGGAAAACTATGCTAAGGATGAAGCTACCAGGTAACAGGAAAAGAGGAAGGCCTAAGATAAGGTTTATGGATGTGGTGAGAGAGGACATGCAGGTGGTCGGTGTGAAAAAGCAAGATGCAGAGAACAGGAAGAAATGGAAACAGATGATCTGCTGTGGTGACTCCTAACGGGAACAGCCAAAAGAAGATGATATAACCATACAAATGAGCCTGGTCAGGCTTATGGGTATATAATTACCCAGGTCTATTGTAGCCTCACCTTTGTGCAAAAGGATGACTGTTGCTATCCTCCATTCTTCCAACATAGGTTTTGTTTTGAGGTGAATGCTGAATAGCTTCTATGGGAGGGGGGGGGGGGTCTGACAATTAATGTTCACAATTACTTTATAGCCACTTTGTATTCTTAACTTTATAAGTGTCTATGGAAGGTTGACAATGAAACAACTCTTCTGTATGCAATAAAAACAGAAGATATTTTATAATCCTTCATAATCCTTTCCTGAATAATGATACTTAATGAAGAGATATACTGTGAAGATTTTTATATAAACAAGGATTAATAAGAGAAACACTTTACACATTTTACTGCATTTTATTCAGATTTTAGTGCCTGCATAACCTTCTCTGCAGCTGAATTTTCTTGATCAACTTTCACTAATACCAATTTGCTGACATTTAATACGGAACTGCTTTCTGCAGCTTTGTGGGCATCTGCTGTCTAAAGTATCTGAATTTTCATGTTTTTTTTTCAGCAGCAGATAAATCTCTCCATACTAGCGATTAAATAAACTGCAGCACAACAAGGACTTTTCCATCTCTAATACACTAGCAAATAAAATACACAACAGATATATCCTTTGGCCCAGACAGTACACCAGCAGACAGATAAAATGCAGCACAGCACAACAGATTTCTGAAATAGTTAGCAGAATGGACTTGTCCATACAGTTGTTAAGCACAGTGGGGGCGGGCTTCTGAAATAGCTAGCAGATAAAAGCACAACGGACTTCTCCAATACTACAGCACTAACAGCAGAAGAAGCAGATAGAATAAAAAAATGCAACACAACAGACTTCACTTCTCCAGTTGTTAATATTAATTGGCCATAAAGAAATGCAGCACAACGGACTTTTCCAATCTCCATACAGGCCATGCACATCTGATTTTCAGTGTAACTGACTGACTTACAGATAAGATGCATACATTTGTTAATTGGCCATCAGACTGACTTTCAGCCAGGACTAATGACTTACTATTTACAGATCAGGCAGAGAGGCAGGCTACAGTATTTAAATAAAATGTAGCACAAACAACAGACTACTGGCTTATGGACACAAACACAGTTAACTGGCCACAGCAGATAAAAAAAAAAAAAATTAAAATAAAATATGCACACAGTTCATCCCGACTTGCAGCATAACCACAATAAAAAACAAGAATCAAACAGTGAACTTTAAAAACAGGTTGCGGAAAGCAAAAAAGCGGAAACAACCGTACTGTACAAGCTAGAAAGTACCGTTTTAATATATTGTTGTCACAAACAAAGTTTAACCTCTTTCATCAAGGTTAAAACACAGAAACATTTAAACTTTGTGACAATAATATATTAAAACAGTACTTTCTAGTTCGTACAGTGTGGTTGTTTTCACTTTTTTGTATTCCGCAACCTGTTTTTAAAGCACAACAGACTTACTTACAGGCAACCTGTTTTTAAGGCACAATGGACTTACTTGCAGGCAGATCAGTAGATATAAAATGCAGACAGCTGCAGCAGAAATACACACACCCCGTCTTGCAGCTATGGACACAGGACTTACAGCAGCATTATGGGCCAATTAAGAGTGTATTTCTTTTCTTACCTAGCTGGAGTGCAAAACTTTATGCACATCTGCCGCCATAGTCCCCCTGTTTCCCTCTGAGTCCAACAGGCAGTAGCTGATGTCATCACGCACGTCCCTGTAAGCTGGTGATGCGTGATGATATCAGCTATAAATTTAAAGTGGCACTACAAAAAAATAAATAAATAATATAAAATAATCAACAAAAAAATCATGAATTAAAGGGGCCACTCAGGAATTTGTGGCACCCCATTATTTTGCCCTCAAAACCAGTAAATACCAAGGAATTTGGTATGGTTGAGAGGTCTGTCGGTGAGCCATTTGGCTACCCATCTAGTGATGTACAGTTAATCCCCAGCTGGGAGAGTTTCTCAATTTTACCTAAGTGGGGGATTGTGTCAAAAGCCTTGGCTAAGTCCAAGATAGGCAGTATGCACTGTCTTACCTACATCCAGGGCTTTGGTGACTTTCTTGAATAAGCATGATCTACCCTTACTAAAGCCAAACTGGTTGGGTCTAGAGTTTGAAGATCATCTATGTCCTTATTGAATAGGTCCATGATGATTCTTTCTATGGCCTTGTAGATGAGGCTGGTTAAACATAAGGGTCTATAGTTCCTAGGGTCGATTGATGGCCCCACTTTGTGCAAGGGGATTACTGTTGTTGTTCTCCACCCTGCTGGAACAAAGCCAGTGCTCAGAATATGGTTAAACAGAACACCAAGTAGGTCCACTAGGTCCTGTTTTAGATTGCTTAATAAGCAACCTGAGATGTTATTTGGTCCAATTGAGGCTGTGTTTTAGGCCTTGGACAGCAGAGATATGACCTGATCTCTAATGATACTAGGCAGTGGACTGGTGTCAGTATGAGGTATGGCTGGTAGGGAAAGGGGGGTGAAGTTTGTGCTAAATCTGTCAGCTTGCAGGTTGGCAATTTCCTCTGGTATAGTATGAGTGGTACCATCTATGGCACATAGCTGCGCATTCCATTTTAAATTTTGTATGTAGTTAAAGAATGCCTTATGACTATCCTTAGCTAGGGATGTTATTTTACTTTCATAATTAGCTTTAGAGGACTTTACAAGATTTCTGATTTGCTTGTTGAAGCTGTGGAGGGAATTCTTCCTCTGCTGAGTCAGTTCTCTCTTGTTCTTAGACATCAGTTTCTTCCTTTGGTTACATAATCTGTTTATACTTGAGGCTCACCAGGGTGGCTTGTTTGTTTGGGAGGACCTGGTTTTAATCTGGTCAGGCACAGCTGAGTCTATACAGTTGCTTAAGTGTTTATATAAGGCATTTGTGTACACCTCTGCATAGGACTCATTGTTGTCTGAGATTGTGGGGGGGTATTAAACTTTTTACATCATCGCTTATTAGGCTGTAGTTTGCTTTTTTTCATTTTTTTGCTCCTGTGGTGGTGACAGGTTCAACGATTACTTTGAACGAGACTGATTTATGGTCCAACTTGATCAGGGAGGGTATCACATAGGGGGAGTTCAGTGACCCCTCATGTTAGTAATGGTGAGTACTCTGCTTAGGACGTTTGAGCCCCTTGTGGGGCTGCAGACAATCTGTTCTAGGGCATTTGTATTGACAAATTCCAGAAACCTCTGGGCAAGCATATCTGTGCTCATGTATGTCACCCAGTCAATGGGAGGATATTTGAAATCTCCCATGACTAAGGTTTTGGGCTGTATGGTGAGTGGCTCCAGTAAGTCCAGGTAGGCGGTGTGCTTTTCTAGGTTCATGGTGGGGGACCTATAGCTGCTGGCAATGATGTGGTAGGGTATTTTGCCTATAGTTAATTGGACATAGAGTAGTTTGAGAGAGTCATATTGTTTGTGGAAGGCATTCTAGTCTTGCACGGCCTGGGTGGTCTCTTGGGCCTTGAACAATGTCTCAATGACTGCACAGATGTCAGCATCTTCCAAGGTGAGGAGTGCTTCCAGAAGTGCAGATTCATTCACAAGGGTGTTTGTTTGTTTTAGGAGTAAGTGGTTGTCATTATACATGAGGCAATTACTACATTGTCTGAGGATGCCCACATCAATCAGGCTGGCTGGTGAAATGATGGGAAACTGCCCATCCATTATAGCAGGTTTTTAACATATGTACTATTAGGGAATGTAAGATGGCTGGTTTAGTGCTCAATTGTATCAATAACCGGTTAGATTCAGAGGGTCTGAATGAAGTCTATGCTATCTAGGTATCAGAACAGTGCAAATCAAGTGCAGAGAAGTTCAAACAATACTTAGATCCCTCTTGTGTGTTTCCCAGCTCAGATAGACCAGGTAAACACCTACTGCCACCAGATGAGCAGTCCCAGCCCTCCCAATGCAAAAGCACAGTAATGGAATGTCTGGAGTGAAATGCTACCACAAACAAACTTAATATGAAATGCTACCACAAACAAACTTAATATGAAATGCTACCACAAACAAACTTAATATGAAATGCTACCACAAACAAACTTAATATGAAATGCTACCACAAACAAACTTAATATGAAATGCTACCACAAACAAACTTAATATGAAATGCTACCACAAACAAACTTAATATGAAATGCTACCACAAACAAACTTAAAGATACAGATACAGCAGTGTACTTTAAACAGCTTACAAAAGTGTGATGATTCAATAAATGTGCCACACTTTGAATAAATGAGCCAAGAGCCACTCATTTGTATAGAATTTATAAAGGCACTAAAAACAAGATAAGCTGATTAATAAACCTCTAGCTAATAAAACTACATTTAGAATTCTCAAGTGTTTCCCAAACCTTAACAGAACAGGCTATCTCCCAGAGCATGAGTTGGAAAATCCACTGACCTGTTTTGTGTAAAATAAATTGTTTGCTAGAGTGTAAATATACACTACTTTATCCAACAGCTGTCTAGATAATGAAGTCAGATCAAGTAGAACAGACAATGGGAGGCAAAATGCACTTTTTCAATATAAGCATAAGGAAAGGCAAATAAATAATTCAGTGATATCAACAGCAGTGTAGAAAGGGCGGAGCTTATTAAGCTCAATTTACAGTAGGGGTGGGCAGCTTAAAATCACCAGGTTTAAAAAGCAGATCAACAAATGGGAGAGTAGAACACAGCAGGGAATCACCAGCAGTGCGTTAGTTTTTGCAGACTTCAAATCTTTTCAGACAAAGACAGAGACCCAGAATTCCACTGAGCATTTAAGTATCACTCAATAGACAATTTAACCAATGAAAAAAACATGTGCAATGTGCAGCCTAGATATTTTGTGTCCACCTCTCACATAGAATAAAAACGCCAGTCCAAGTTGTTGTTGATCTTCTTCTTTCGGCTTTTCCCGGTTAGGGGTCACCACAGCAGAACTGTCTGCTAATGATTGGCAGTAGATTTTTAAGGCACCAGTCCAAGTACATTTCTTAAAACAGAAAACAAAATTTAGAAGGTATCGTAAAGCAGCTGTAAAAGGTCAGAGATAAAAAAAGAATATAGGTTTTCTTACCCAGCATGGAATCACAAGCAATGCTTTAGTTTATGCAGCCTTCAAATCTTTTCAGACATGTGACTTGGACAGACACAGTGTGATCTTGAGGTGAGCCACATACTACAGCATCTTATTGTAAACTTTATATGCTTGCTAAGTGGACATTTTTACTACTGACTACTGTTAGATTTGCACTGATTAACACAGCAGGGTCACGCATGGCAGACTGTGGTGCCAATGTGCATGACAAGGCACAGCTGCCAGTCATATATCTTGGTAAGGTATGGTGGGGACTTTATGTGAGACTGCAGGGCAAATAACTCATAGCATATACAGTTGTAACACTGTTATATGACACTTTATACTGCTGCATTCAGTTGCCATAATCACACAGCTGCATCCCACATCTGTGTCAGCCACACTGTCCACATGCATGGCCAGAAGCATAGAATGCCAGCATGGAGAGTTACCACTGCAGTGACCTAAGAGTCTATGTATTCTGTGCAAAGATATGCATGCAGTTAGACACCATCCTGTCCATAACTACCACATGTTTGGAGCGGCACCTCTCAGCAGCATGGTGGCCAGGATATGTGGCATATTATAAAGAGTTCTAATGAGTTCAGCACAGAAACCCATGACCAACCATTGTAGGTGTTCGATGGGCTGCACCAGGATAAGGGCACAGCACATATCCTGTGCATGTTCTCATCCCTATTGTTATAAGTCCCTTTGTTTCCTACTTCATTAGCCATGAGTAGCTCTACCTGCTTTTGTCAGGCCCTGTTTAGTGATAGGTGACAAACTATGGTGGCTACCTTCACCAGGTATCTCCTCACTGGAATACAAGCTACAGGGTTTCATTGTTGCCCTGTCTCCTCAAATCCCTGCAGGCTAGAATGTCTACATGTTACATTGTCAACTCTGCAGGACACTAGTATGTAATACCAGCTGTGTCTTGTGTATCTGGTGCACATCTTAGTGATGTTTGCATCATCATGCAACATGCCTACATGTGTTATTTATTGACTGTCTACATGAGCATCTTGGGGAATCCCTAAGATCAGTACTAGTGCCTAGTGTGGGACTGCCTGAATCTCTGATGTAGATGGTGAAATATGACAAAGTACATATGCCAAACATCTGACTAATACATATGTCAGTGTGACATGGCACAGTAAAACCCAGCTATTGGACTGCATGTCTGGTGTACAACCCCAAGTGGCATGATGTCAGTTGTGCATGTCTTTACATGCTCAATGCATAGACATATTAACATTATTATATGTCACACTTGCACATGCCATGTACCTTTTCTGCCATTGCTGGATGCTACTTCATTTATATCATGTCCGGTCAGTCATGTTTGAAATATTATTTATAAGGACACACAGGTATATACACCCACATGCAACAGTACATGTGAGGCAACATATAAACATTACTGTGACTGTGACAAAGTCCTGTGCATTAGGAGGATCACCACCTTCAGTGCCATTAGCTAGTATCTGCTAGTTGTGGTTATGGCTAAAGCAGTATATCAAATGCACTTGAAAGATCCAAGAGTATGGCAACTGGTGCTTTGATTTCATTCAAACTGTTGTACAGTTGGAGTAGATGATACAAGATCTTTAAAGCATTTTGGATGGCCTAAGTGTTTGACCAACATGTAGCCAAAATAGTAAGAAAATAATTCTATGTCACCCAACTCATAAGCAAGGGTATGGCATCCAGGTCCAAGGAAGTAATAGCACCTGTACTCAACTCTTAGCACACCCATCATTGAGCACAATGCCCCCTTTGACATGTACCTAACCAGACACTTACAACAGCTGGATCACCTTCAAAGGTTCTTCACCAGGGGAATCCAGGGTATGAATATGGATATGAATATGGATGGCCTAAGTGTTTGACCAACATGTACCCAAGATAGTAAGAAAATAATTCTACGTCACCCAACTCATAAGCAAGGGTATGGCATCCAGGTCTAAGGAAGTAATAGTAGAACTCTACTCAGCCGTTATCACACCCATCATTGAGCACAATGCCCCCTTTGATATGTACCTAACCAGGCACTTGCAACAGCTGGAACAACCTCAAAGGTTCCTAACAAGGAGAATACAGGGTATGAATACCTTGTCCTACATAGATCACTTCAAAGTCCTGACTCTCTACTCAGTCTCCTACAGGTTACTAAGAAGTGATCTATGCCTAGCATATAAGCCATCTTTATATCCATCTTTGACTGATCTCTTTCACATCTGCAAGACAAACAGCACTAGAAACACTAGATCCAAGGACATGAACTTTGTCTGTAACATAAATATAACTTTTTGGAGGGACCAATATGTATCTCAAAAGATTCCTGTGCTATTGAATAAGGATTCCATCTACATGAATCAAAGTTCATCACTGACCCTATTCAAAAGATACCTTGATCATTGGATGGGAAATTGCAACTCTGTCCCCTCTCTCTGATTGACAGATGTTGGCAGTAAAGAGGTAGCTAAGGGTTATGTGTGTAGGAGCTATGTTAGTAGGGATTAATTTACTTACTGTTGACCGCAGATGGACAGAGGTCAACAGTAAGTAAGCTAATCCCATACTAACGTACCTTCCCACAAAACCCTTAGTTACCTCTTTACTAACATACACCACAATATCTGCATCCAAGGAACTCTGAAACAAAACTGGGTTGCACAACTAGGCTTGTAAAGACCTAGGTGGATGTTAGCCTGGTATGAACATATGAATCTATGAACATAAGAAATTATTTTGTGTCTGTCAATGACTGAGGTAGGGACCACCACTTTTGCATGCTTTGCAGCTTCAATATCACTAGCTTGTCACTTGTTCAGTCAATTGTTCCCATGACATGGTGATAGCAAACTATGTGCATCCATGGCCATCAACAGCATTCACCCAAAGAGCAATGCTTTTTCACAGATGGTCAGAGTGACTACACTCTTCCTGCCCATATCCCTTTAAAGCTATGCCCTACTGGCTTCAGCAACTCAAGGAAATGTTATTCTTGATTACTATAAAATTAATGCATCATAATCTGGCACTTGCCATAACTTGAAAGGCAGTATAGGAGCAATTGTCATTTATATGTTGCACACTTCTTAATACACAATGAGTTCAGACAGTCATGCCAGAAAAATTAGAAATACAGGCAACACAAAGCACAGCCATGCCTGTAGAGGTAACTGAATGAGGACTAATATGTACAGTTATGACCAATAGTAACATGTTTGAAAACCATTGTTATGTTTGATATTAAGTATGACACACTTTCAAACATCTGTACACTACTTCTAATGTTGCAAACACACAAGAAGATATACAGAGTAGAAACAAAGTAGCTATACAGAGTAGAAACGCAGTAAGCAACTCGATACATAGATGTGTCTAAAAATATTCAACCACAACAGTGACATAAATAAAGAAACACCTAGGTCTTCAGTAGGTAAATACAAAAATGCATAATATGCAAATAAAGAAACACCTAGGTCTTCAGTAGGTAAATACAAAAATGCATAATATGCAAACAAAATGTATGCAAATATAGAGACATAGATACCTTTTTGTCTACAGTCATTATAAATGTAGTTGATTTTCTCAGTAGCAAAGTTCACATCATGATTTTGATTTGAGTACCTTTGGCCGATTTATAGACTCTCTGACCTTTATGTTATTAGTACGCCTCACTTATACTAAGTGTTAATGAGTCCCATTATTCAGATTTAGGGTAGTGGATCACAGCTGTGCAGAACTCTTCTCACCTCATAGTTATTCTGTGCAGGGATTCACAGTGGGAATGAATAAGAATGGGCAATGGCTGTGATATGTAGTCTCTTGTGAATTACACATCTGCTGCTGGGCAGTATGTCCATTTACAGCACAAATCAGAGTGTTGTTATTTTGTTCTAAATTTCTGGACAATTAGTAGTGAGGGTTGAGTGAACACATTCAACTGTACACTTACAGATCCACAACAGCATTTTAAATGGCAACTGCATGCCTCCATCTGCACCTAGAGAATATTTATTTGCATATATCTACATGTTTGGGTAAGTGGCAGATTGGGTCACTCCTTTGTCTATGTTTACATGCATGTGTGCTGTACATTGGTGTAGACTTTCATTGCAATTCTGTATAGGGTGTTGTGGCTTTTATCACTCCTCTGTAGCCAGGCTGGATCCTGGAGACTTTGAGTTCACATCCTTCTGATCTTATTAGGTATTTGTATTTAATCACTGTCAGACAATGTCTTACCTTCACAGAGGAGGCCATCCAAAATGCTTTGCAGGTCTTTTGACATCTGCTCTAAGTGTACAACAGTGTGGATGAAAGCAAAGCACCAACTGCCATGCCCTTGGATCTTTCAAGTTGATTTGATGCACTTGAACATTCTGTTATATTTAAAAAATTGCAAAGTCTTTGTTTGCAAGCATAAGTGGGTAAAGAATTATTTGAAGAATAAGACTTGCTGCATTGTAGTAGATGGTGGTAAGTCTGACAGCATGCCAGAAATAGTGGGGTACTCAAGGCTCATATATTAAGGCCAATTTTTTTTTGGTTCTGAATGCGCTACTAATATTAATTGATAACATATTATCTTTATATTGCCATAAATGCTTGCTTGTTTTAGGGAATCATATAGAATTAAACTATAAAACTGCAGCATGCATTTTTTAGATACATGAACTGTTGATGGAAAATTGCTTGATTTTATGATTTATGATTTTGGGTATACATAGCAAATTTAGTTTGAAGATAACCATGGATGCATTATTATTTAGTGGAATGTTTTAACTATTTAGTTCTTTTTATTAATAAAAACAAACTCCAAGAGCCATAGTTGTCTGTATTGTACATTAAACTGTACTCTGAGTCTCTGACTACACTTTATGCACTTTATAATTATTTCAATTTCAGAAAAGAAGAAATCACTGTTGCTAACAACATCTGAAGTAGTTCTGTGGATGTTACTGGATAAAAGTGCTCAATAAAGATATATGGTGAAATTCTGCTGGTAACGGTGATTCCTTCTTTTCTGTTAGAGTTCGTTTGGCTCTTTCACTAGTCCTGAGTTTTTCCTGTGTTTTGGTCAGTATTGTTTTAGTTATAAAACAAGGTTTGCAAGCACAGAGTTGATGTTTTAGTCTGCTGGTGCATAACCTGATTATTTCATTATATCTGAAGTCAAATCATCCCATATTACTTCATTTTTTGGGATATAGCACTAATCATTTTGTACTTATCAAATGTATAAGGAACTGTCCTTAGAAAACAGATCATAGTTTTGTTTATGGAAGTATATTTAGAAACAGCATACAATTTTCTCCAGTTCATAATTTCTTTGTCTAAATAGTTTATACTTCTAATATGAGATCTATGCAGTACTGTAAATTACTTGTACCCTCACAAAGGAAATCTTTTGGTCAAAGGGATTTTTTTCACTTGGTTATTGTACATGCATCTACTCAGCAGTCATTGTTAGCCAAGCCTTTCTTGTTTTGCTCTGACATAATGCAGTGTACGTAGAGAATTTAGGAATGCTGAAAAGCTAACTCCCGACTGATCATAGCCAGCATGCACAGAGGGTATGACAGTGTCCCCTAGCTTCACATATAAATGACATGAAATGTCATTCTAAAAGTACAGCTGTGCAAGTTACAGTAGATGTTTGAATTCTTCACTGCTGCAGTAGCCTTTAAGCTATATGGGTTGTATCTTACTCATGACACAGCAACTGGCCAGCTTCCAAAAGATGTGGATATCTCCTACACATGTACTCTAACTGCTGATTGGTCATCTCTGAAGAGTAAAAATCAGTAGTCAATGGAAAAATCTTTGGACTTTCTTGCCTAAAAGTTAAGAAATAGCATCGTCATCCTGAACTAAACAAGAAATAATGATCAAACTATTCCCGAACAATAACTCTATACACTACTAGGGGGTGGTGGGTGGGTGCAGCTACTGCAGCTGTGCGGAATTCAAATATCTACTGTCATGGATAGGTGCAAATTGCACAACTGTACTATGGTCATCATTTCCACTGTTGCAATAGCCTTTTGGCTACAGTAAACTCTTAGTTAACCGGAACTTAAGCGACCAGCACTCTCAATCAACTGGCAAAAAAACTGAAGAAATTCAGTACAATTTTCGTGTGCTGCACTTTATTTTTCCCCCTACAGAAACATACCTTATGTTCATAGAGTTTTAGAGTTTTAAAAAGGAAGATTTGAATAAATTCTCTTTCTCCCCAACCTGAGAACAAGTCAAACCAAACAAATAGTATAGGGAACAGTATTAGTCAGGCCTATTTTTAATAGTAACTCTCAAGCAACGAGAAATTACAGTTATTCACCATCTACCAATTCTCACAGGTGCCGGTTAACTGAGAGTTTACTGTATATGAATTTATTATCAAAGCCTAACCAATCTAGAAGGAGGAAGGATATGAATCCAGGAGGCCCTAGACAATGGTCCTAGCAAAGCCAGTCATGGATGTCAGCACTGTATGTAATGCCTTGCACAGGTGTATACATAGGACCATGTAGCTGCCTCTTGAAAACTTCCGGAGTCCATCCCTTTCCAATATGCCATTAAAGAAGAAAAGACTTCTGGAGACTGTGCTTTAACACTGCCTGGAATTCGTTTATCAGGGTGGGTATAACAAAAGGCAATAGCCACGGTCAACCAAATGGAAATGATCTGCTTGACCTGGCTTGTCCTTTCTTAGTCCCAATATAAGAAATAAATAGCTGACTGGCTTTTCAAAAGGACTTGGTTCTGTCACGATAGTACCCGAGATAGTTGTGCATTTCAAAGTATGAGGAATCCTTTGTCTATATTTCTGAGGTTTAGGATATCAAATGTACAGGATATGAAATAGGATGAAGTAATAGCCAGAGAAATTGAAACAAAATTAAGAATAGCTCCTAATTAAAATACCACAGGCCCAGATGCAGTGCCTAACTTCTGGCTAAAAGCATTAACATCTTTACATGAAGATCTAACCATGAGTAAGAGCTATTTATATGCACACCTCAAACAAACACCAACCTGGTTAAGAACAAGTAAAACAATACTCCTACTTAAGAATGAACCCCTAAGCTATCCTAAAAGTTATAGACGATTAACTTACCTTCCAACAATGTATAAACTATAAACTGGAAATGATGCCAACAGAGTTTACAGGCATTTAGATGAAAACTCAATTGTGGCAATAGAACAAAAGGAGTGACAAAAGAAAATCATATGGAACAAAGGATCATTTGCTGTTAAATAAAGTTATACTGGAGAATTGTAAAAAAAAAGGAAAGATCAAAGTACGGCATGGATAGACTACAGAAAAGCATTTGACAGCATCACACATTCATGGATAAAAGACTGCTTACAAATGTATAAGATATGCTCTACATCACATCAATTACATTACAGTGACCATGAAACAGTGGCAAACCACTTTACAGCTAAGCCATGATAAAGGACAAATTATTATCCCAGGGATAAAAGTTCAAAGGGCAATATTCCAGGGCGATTCTTTGTTACCACTGCTCTTTTGTCTTGCCCTTAACCCATTAAGCTGTCTAGTCAATAGATTAGGTCATGGTTACAATTTGGCTTCCAGAAAATGGCAAAAGTGTAAAGGCTTCTCATCTTTTCTTTGTGGATGATTTAAAATTGTATAGTTCATCAGATGAGGCGCAGGAAGCATAACTGCAAATAATCCAAACTTTCTCAGATGATATAAGAATGTCATCTAGTCTTAATAAATGTGCAAAAGCAACTTTTAAAGCAGGAAAGCTGCAGCACCAGGAAAACATCAGTTTGGGACAGGAATGTGATGAGAAAGAACTTGAGCAAGAGGGAGTGCATAAATACTTGTGAACTGATGAAGGATCAAAAATAAAACATGAACAAATGTAAATAAAACATAGTAAGGAATAGTTTAGAAGACTAAACTTAATACTGGAAACAGCTCTGACATCTAGGAACAAAGTTCAAGCTATAAACCAATTTTATCTTCCTGTTCTAACTTACAGTTTTGGGATGATTGACTAGCCCTGAATGGTACTGGATCAGTTGGACAGGAAAACAAGAAAAAGGTTTTATGCTTATTAAATGATTTATAAAAATCATTGTATACCAAGATTATATATTCCCTGTTCTGAAGGAGGTATGGGCCTCCTCAACTTGATTACATGTATAGATCTACACTCATATAACTGCATATATAAATATTTGCTGACCTCACAAGATCCAAACATGGAGAAAGCTTTAAAACATGAAGACAACAAGTCTAAGATTGCTTCCTTGCTTAGTTTAGCAGAAGCATATTGATGTCAAGTGGGAATGGAAATCAAACCAGACGTAGATAAAAATCAGGCAGCAACTAAATGTGCCAGAAAGCAAAAGGAACAATATAAGGTGAAGGGTCAGATGAAAAGGCAAGACATGTAGAAAATGCATAAATATAGTTGCCTGTACAAAAAACTCCTGGAACAACCTCATGTCAATCAGAATTTAATACAGGAATAGTTAAGGAAAAGTGAATTTAAACCAAAAGATGAAAGGTTAAAATTGGTGGGCCAGGATAGTGGACTACGTACATACTGAGTTACAACATCTATTGACCATGCCAGAGAAATAGATAAATGCAGGTTTTGTTAAACAGAATTGGAAACAGTTGCACATCTTACTGCTAGGTGTGATACACTAATGGCAGAAAGCCTGTATACTGAAAGGCATAATAATGTGGCAAGACTGCTGCACTGGGGAGTGTGTAAACATGATAATATTAAAGTAGCTGAGAAGCATTGGAAACATGAGCCACAAAGTATTACAGAAAATGATGAAGTATAAATCACATGGGAACACCCATTACCAACAGTTCCAAAAATAGATGTGAGGAAACTAGATATAGTAGTCCAGGAAAAGGAGACAAAAGTAGCATTGATCATTGAAATTGCTACACCCAATGTCTACAGTGTCTTATGTACAGACAGACACAAAGTTATAAATACCAGGATATGCAGGCAGAAACAAGGGCAATGTGAAAGAAAGATACCCAGAAAGTTCCAATAGTAGTAGGAGCAACCGGTCTCATAAAAAAGAATTTACAGTTCTATTTAGATATGTTGCTGATACATGTAACTCCTTATAAATTGCAGAAGGAGTCAGTTCTGGGGACATTGTGGGTGCTGCAAAGAGCATGTTTGGATAACTTCAAAGACTGAAACAATATTAATTTCATGAACTTTAATCATACTTTGACTTAGGAATAGGGTCTATTCCTGTCATATTTGAATCCCAAAAGTCTTGGAGAAATTAAAAAAAGTGAAAACTGTAATAGCAGATCAAAAAGATAAATCACCTGTAATGTGCAGTTAAAAGAAGAAAATGTTGCTTAACCCAGAATGGCAGATACGTTTACCTCTTGTGGAGAGGGAGTTTTGTAGCTAAGACTCAAAACTTGACCAGGAGAAGTCATGGAATACCAGGAGCTTAACTGTGGACATTCACAGAGTGCCATATACTTGTTTATTGATGTATCAGGAATTATTGGGCAGCTCGATCTAATATGGTTTAATAGTTTGTGGATTATAAGATATTCTGTTTCTTTGAGAGATTTTGAAAATGAATTGCATGTGAGCTACTGCTGCAGGTAATCAAAAAGTAGATTAGGCAGTTGCTGAGGTCTGATGGAAGTAATTTCTAAACTTTGGGCTGAATTCATGAACACTTGCACTGCACCATTTGGTATTCATTAAACAGCTCTGGACTTTGCTTGTACCCTCAAAACAATGTTAAACTGCACTCTATGCTAAAGACAGCATAAGTAGCTGAATTACATGCTAATTAATCAATCCAACATGGCTGAGCTCCTCAGGAAAGTATAAAGTGATCATGGGCACCCAGTACTCTCTTTTGCCCCGAAATCCAAAACTCTTTGGAATATAGCCATGAAGACATTTAGAAAAAAATGTTAGAGGTTGCTGTTGCCATCATTAATCTGCATGTGCAGCAGGCTTTAATTCCAGGTGTTGCTGCTGCTAGACGTTATCCTAGAAGAAGGGTATTCAGACCCCATTTGACATATCATGGACTGCATGATACAGAAATTGTAGCTCAATACAGGGTGGACAAAGCTACAGTAGAAGAATATGAAACCTCTGCCGTCCTCACCTGAGACCCCAAGGAAATTGTGGAGAATCCTTTCCAGTGGAAACAAAGGTATGTGTAGTATTATGAATACTGGCTGCACAGACTTTTCAGAGGCCTGCATGGGATATATTAAGGGTGTCAAAGGCCTCAGCTTCTTGAATCTTACATCACTTTCTAAATGCAATGCTGCAACATTCAGAGGATCATATCTGGTTCCCAAGCATCCAAGAAGAGACAGCAATAACCATGGAATGGTTTTATGACATAGCATGCCTCCTGGAGGTTTTGGGGGCCATAGATTCCACACACATAGAAATAAAAGCTCCAACTAGTGAGCAGGGAAGGAGATACACCAACATAAAAGGATACCACTCCATTATCTGTCAGGTTGTCTATAATGCCCAAAGGACAATCTACAGCATGTGTACAGGTACCACTGCAGTTTCCATGACTCACATATATGGCATACCTGTAACCTGTACACAAGGTTTGCTAGGGGTGACTTTCCACACGATCATGTAGTGGGGGATGCAGGTTATGCACTACAACCTTGGCTCATGACATCCATGAGAAACCTACACAACCCCACCCACTGAGTAAGAATACAGTGATGCTCATTCTCAAACTAGGAATATAATATAATGTGTATCTGGCTTGCTTAAATCAAGGTTCTGTTGTCTAGCCACATCACTAGGGCCATGTAGTACAACCCAGACACATCTGCCAAAATAATCCAAGTCTATGCGATGTTGCACAATAGAATTCCCAGGAAAAAAACTTCAACAAGGACAACACCACACAGTTCCCAGGATGACAGGGAGTGCCAGCAGCTCTAGCAGATACAAATGAGGATTCTGAGGAAGAACCACCAACTGCAGATGGTATTGTCAGAAGTAGCCGTGCACAATATGCCATGGTTCTGGTTAGGAGCCCAAGGACAGCACACACAATTGCTACCAAACTGAAAAACTAAGATCCTAAGCACATACAAATATTAAAACTGATGCCTATCAAACTCTTCAACCTTTAGTTAACCATGTAATGGTTGTGCTCTGTCAGCATCAGACAAATTCAAACCCCATGGACACATCCATGGTAAGTGCTGAACATGGAAAAAAATTCTTAGTGATTACTTTCATATGCAAATACTGATTTGTCAATAAGATGAAACATGTTGCGACTCTACAGTCACGTCAGCACTGAGTCATAACTGATGTATTCAACATATATTTGTGATTCTGCCCAGTACTTTGCATCATGCATTATATTTGACCAGTGTAGATAACCCAACCTATTACTACAAGAAATTTGGACAAAGCCTAAAATAACGGGGGGGGGGGCAAAGGTCTGAAAATGTGGACACAATTTAAGTATTGCTCTTATAAACTTAGAAAGTTGCTAGAATAACAGTGGTTGCTTTAGTATGTTTTGCTAAAGGATGTGAAGTCTGAAACTCAAATGTACATCATTATTGAGTGACTTCAGTTTTCAGTGATTAGCCAGAAAAAATAAACTTTATGCAGAGCAGACCAAACATATAAAGCAAAAACCTGGATATTCTGCAAACATCTGGACAGTTGAAAGGTATGGTGAGCAGGTCAATGTTGATAGCACAAGTTTAAGAGCAAGCAACAATTCATAACTAGTAAGATGAATTAGTAAGAATAATACAACCAATACAAGACAGTCAACAAGTACTTGATAAATAATTTACAACTGATCAGGAAAAAAGAAATATAAATGGAATGATTTTTGCAATATATGTGATGAAAGCAAGTATTTCACTTAGCATTAGCTATCCATTCTGTGCATCAGATGTAGGCAACCCAAAGCCACAAAGAAATGTTGAAAGGACAGGGCACAGTCATCATCACTTGCACAGGGTGATGGTGATAGTGGTGGTGGTGTTACAGATGGGCAAGCCTGACACCAAAGAAGTTAGTGTGTATGACTAAAAAAACATTTTTAAAGCATATATAATTTTCAGAGCCAGTACCAACAGATTACTATCATTCAGTGGTAATTGTTTAGAAAAAATATGTGTGCATGTGTGTGTGTGTGTGTGTGTGTGTGTGTGTGTGTGTGTGTGTGTGTGTGTGTGTGTGTGTGTGCGCGAGTGTGCACATGTGCATGGGTGCATGCATGTGTGCACGCATATGAGGTGGTATGGGCAAGGTGATCTTTAATGTGTGTGGGTCTGCATGAACACAATCAAAGCACCTGTACTATCACTACATCCTTGTATCTCAGACAGGTGTGAGCCATGCATGGTAAAGCAGGCAGCTCACTGTCATCAACCCCGACCACGAGAACCTCTGCCAGGAGATGCACTGCTAGTTTCATGGCCCTGGCTAAAAGTCAAGGTGCTATCTGAATGTGAATGATGCCTGCTGGATGAGCTGTCATCATAATGACATCCAGGACCATGACTACGTGATATACAGTGTCTGGGTGTGGACACCTTTACCACTGACAAAGCAGTGGAATTAGTGACACTACAGGAGTGGGATCTTGCATGGCCACATTGGCTAACACCAAACATTCCATTACAGACGCTGCCCAATCAAATGTGTCATTCATCCTGTTCAAGGAGTCACCCACATGGTTTAGACAGTCTGGCATGTCAGAATGCACAACATATAGTATTTATTTTATTTTATTTAACATTTGTTCACCAGGAATGTCCGACTAGGTTCCACAGAGCCTGTTTTCAGTGGAGGCCTGGGGAGAAACACTCCAGATGCATGTCTTTGGAATGTGGGAGGAAACCAGAGCACCCAGAGGAAACCCACGTGAACACAGGGAGAACATGCAAACTCCACACAGAAGGCACCCCAGCCAAGAATCGAACTGGAGAACCTCTTGCTGTGAGGCAACAACGTTAACCGCTGCACCACTGTGCCGCCCATAGTACTCACACTATCTCTTCTGAAGCCCTGGTGGAATGTGCCTGTGTCTTCTTGACAGCTCTCCACATATGCTGAGTGGTACTTACTAACACAACATCATTGGGGAGGGTGTACAGCTGGGTCCTCTGAGACCCTCTGTTAACACCCATATGTGGTGCCTCATCATCCCTATAGCTACAGGGAGACTCAGCCAGTGCCTCAAATACTGATTTGTCAATAAGATGAAACATGTCTCAGCTCTACAGTAATGTCAGCACTAAGTCATGACTGATATATTCAACATACATCTCTGATTTTTCCCAATACTGTGCATCTTGCATTACATTTGACTAATGTAGATGGTCACTGTTAGCCATCATTTGCAGAAGTTTAACAGCAAGCAATAATTCATAACTAGCAAGATGAATTAGTAAGAATAATACAACTAATACAATGACAGTCAACATGTACATAATAAATAATCTAAAACTGAGCAGGAAAAATAATTATTAATTAAATGTTTTGCAATACATGTGATGAAAGCAAGTATTTGACTAAGCAAGCATTAGCTATCCACTGTGTGCATCAGACATAGGCAACCAAAACTCACAAAGAAATGTGCAAAGGGCAGGGCACAGTCATTATTGCTTGCACAGGGCTGGAGGAGAGTATGGGTTACAGGAGTTCGAGCCTGACACCAAGGAAGTGAGTCTGTGAGTAAAAACACAGTTTTTCAGCAAATACAATTTTCAGAGTCAGTTCTAACCGATTGCTATCATGCAATGGTAATTGTTTAGATAAAATGTGTGCGCGTGTGTGTGTGTGTGTGTGTGTGTGTGTGTGTGTGTGTGTGTGTGTGTGTGTGTGTGTGTGTGTGTGTGTGTGTGTGTGTGTGTGTGTCTGTGTGTGTCTGTGTTTGTGTGTGTGCATGTTTGCATGAGGTGGTATGGGTTACATGATCATTAATGTGTGTGGGTCTGCATAAACACAGTCAAGCACTTTGCTAGCACTACATTCCTGTATCTCAGGCAGGTGTGAGCCATGCATAGTAGAATAGCCAGCTCACCATGATTTCCCCCAATTACGAGATGCACTGGCTAGTTTCATGGCCCTCACTAGAAGTGAGGGTGCTACCTAAAAGTGAATGATGCCTGCTGGATGAGCTGTCATCACAATAACATCCAGGACCATGACCACATGGTCTGCCATGTCTGGGCGTGTAAACCTCAATCACTGATGGAGCAGTGCAAGCTGTACCACTACTGGAGCAGGGTCTTGAATGGCCACTTTGGCTAAAACATGATGATATATCACCTCTCTGGCCACATGGATGCTGACCCTCCCCCAGCAGATATTCCATTACAGACGCTGCCTAATCCAGTGTGTTATTCATCCTGTCCAAGGAGTCATCCATACAATTCAGGCTGTCTTGCATGTCAGAATGCATAACATATAGTACTCACACTGTTTCTTCCGAGGCCCTGGTGGAACATGCCTGTGCCTACCTGACAGCCCTACACACACATATGTTGTGATGCACTTACTGAAACACCAACATCAGGAGGATGGTGGACAGCAGGCCTCCTCTGAGCACCTTTACTATCACCCCTGTGTCACACCTCACCCTCATAATGTCTACAGGGAGACTAAGCCAGTTCTGCAACTGGAGTAATCACAGTACCCTGATCAACTATGTCACGCTCAACCTGTCCTATCTCTAAGGGGTCCATGTCATGGGCATTTGTAAGCATACTGACTATATCCGAAATATGGGCAGTGGACATGGGCGTCATAACCTGTGTGTCAGACTGATACTATGCACCGTCAGACTGTGCCTCATCAACACATTTGTCATCATCAGAGGCTACCAATACTCCGACATCAGGTGTTAGGAGTTCTGTAGTGATGGTGGCAGGATCACCTATAATTAACACAACAAATAGAGAAACAGAGTAAAAAAATAATCAAACTTATGTTATGGAAAAAGTAATTTAAACAATACTAGATGCAAATGCAATTAAAGAAAGACTTTAATGTATACTAAATCTACTTTATGCACAATAATAAGAACAAAAACATTTGCCTACTGTGTGCAGGTGGCTAGACAGAAAAAATGAAGATGAAAGACTGCAAATGACACAATAACAAAAAAAAAATCACTTTACATCTGCTTAATAAGAAATATCCTATTCAAAATTCTCTCCAGATTTCTTCTCTGCAACCTTTCTCTCTTTCAGTCTCTAATCTCTCCTACCCCACACCCATTTTCTCTAATATATATATATATATATATATATATATATATATATATATATATATATATATATAGAGCGAGAGAGAAATAGATATAGATAGACATACAGACACAAGAGAAATTATTTCTTATATTGCATATCAATAAGTTCAACAGTAGATTGGTTGTCCTCCACCTCAGCACCAACATCACTGACTCTTTATGAATCTCCTGATGAGCTGCCTGGATCTCTGATAGTGGATGGGAACTCCCCTGTCAGTCAGAGGTGATTCAATAGCAGCACTAGCACCATCAGCTATCCATTTCTGGGCAATTGCAGCTGTCCTATGATTGGCAGTATTAATCATATCACTGGCAATAATATTAATTCATTAATTTTCTGGTAATCATGGCCATGTCCTCCAAGAGAATTAACATCCTTCTCCACCTTTTCACAGATATGGTCAAGGGAGGACTTGTCAGCTCTGACCTGTCTAGCAGGAACAATCTGCATTTCTGTAGTGCTTCGATGATGACTTCATTCTCTGCATCTGTGTATGGAGGTTTACAAGGACGAGATGTCTTGGAGGATATAGCCCTTTATGAGCTGAAATATAAGAAGAGAAAAAAGGAATTAAGCAAAAAGTATGAGTGTTAACTAAAGAGATGTGTATGAATTTATCCAGGCATCATGCAGAAAGTAAATCAGAATGTAAAGCTCCATAGGAGTACACACAAAAGTAATACAAATATGGAACCCCCAAAACAAAGTAAATGAAAAGCACAGATAAAAGTCTGCAAGGATGACAACATGAATAGCATTTCAAAAAAATTTCTACATAATTAAAATTAATTAAGTTATGTGTGTGTGTGTGTGTGTGTGTGTGTGTGTGTGTGTGTGTGTGTGTGTGTGTGTGTGTGTGTGTGTGTGTGTGTGTGCGCGTATATATATATATATATATATATATATATATATATATATATATAAATATATATATATATATATATATATATATATATATATATATATATATATATATATATATATATATATATACACCAGTTTACATACGTTTGTGTGAATGACATTCTGTCGGCTGCAATGTGCTGAACATCAGAATGTCGAGCGCACAAACATTTGTGAACCAGATAGTCGACTACACTTATGTGAATGCACTACTGCATTCGCGTAAGTGTAAGTCGACTATCTACATGGAGATCACGGTTCAGTGGGGAGTGGAAATTCATCCACATCTTCACTGTAGTGCGATCTTGGAGTTAGAATATATAAGTTGGAGGGTGTATAGGAGTCTGATTTACATCAACTCATATACGGCTATCACTTGGTGGTTTCGACAACACTGTTGAGTCAAATGCGTCGAGCATTTAGTTTGACATTGTCACTGTTTGTTATTTTTCATTTCGGTATTACTATTCATTTTTCCGAATGGAAAATGTTTTTCCGTTCGAAGAAACAATAGTAAACCATATATACATATACATGGATTCACTTAAGAATGTTGAAAGCCCAAAATCCTGAATTTCAAAACATCGAGACTAAAATTTCAAATATTCAAAACACTGAAAACTCAAAACATTGAATTTCATACCACTGAAAAAAACACAGGAAACTGACACTAATTATATTCCGCAACAACATCATAAAGAAACATATTACAGTTTTCCAAATATAAACAGGAGGGCAAGCCCACCTGCACCCCCCCATGTGAGGGGCTGTACCCCCACATCCCCTGCTACTTAAATATATCAACTCTGAGATTGCACTCCACAGAACAAAATGGCAAACATACCATTACATGCTTTATGACTGCCTGTTGTAACCTTAGTCATGTTCCCTTCAAAATTCCTATGCTACAACATAACTCATCTCAGTGTAGTGCAAGCTTGGAGTTGATATATTTTAGCTTGCCCTCCTGCTTATATTTGGAAAACTGTAATATGGTTTGTCTTTTATTTGTTTCTGCAATCTGACATTGCTGTTATTAATATAACCCATTTTTGGAACAAGTGTTCATATTCTCACAGAAATGTTTCTATACTGGCAGGTATCATTTACTTGAAAATAATTTTTAATTAAAATAAATAAATGACATATGTGGCTGTGTCAACAATAATGGACAAGCAATGCAAGCAGAAAATGATGGTCTGGTGAACTGTAATAGATCAGTAATATCAAAACAAATTGTTCTATAAGAAAAATCAACATAGCTTTACAGAAAATTAGTTCTGAAAGTAGACAAAAGTGTTTCAAGTCAAATACCAGTATCAAAAAGTGTGTGGAATCTGTGGATCCAAATTGTCTCACATGCTATGATGTAATTGCATTCCCTACATAATTGGGTTATATAGAGCAGATTCAGTCCTGTGAGTACTATGAATATGTGAATCAGTATTAAATCATTGCCATTCATGAATACAACAATCTGTACTAAGTGCTGGGAAGGTAGACATGGTGTAATGATCTACACCATACCTCTTAACCATACTGAATTTCTCAGTTTTTACGTGTTTTGAGGTCCAAACAATGGGGTTCCATGATTCCCAAGTGGCACCCCTTAATTTCCAAATTTCCCAGCTTTTTTTTTTTTTTAATTTTGCTTTCGCTTTTTTGAGCTGACGTCATTATGAGCACAATGACATCAGCTCCATGAACAGCCTGCCAGCCTGTCAGATTTGAACTCAAGGGCTCAACATAACATGCATGTGAGCATTTCCAGCTGCTCCAGCCAAGCTGAAAGGCTGTTACTGGTGGTTCCAGGAACAGAACAAGTAAGCAGGAATGGTTATGCTGCTGAGGAGATATTTTATTTTATTATTATACTGCAGTGCTGAGAACAGATATGTTGCTGAGGATGTATTTTATTTTATTATTATACTGCAGTGCTAGCTGAGAAGGTATTTTATGTTAATATTATGCTGTAGTGCTGAGAACAGAACAAGCTGTTTGGAATTCAGAGGTATTTTATGTTAGTATTGTGCAGAGAAGAAATGGAACAAGCTGTCTGGGAACATCAGAGGTATTTTATTTTAGTTTTATGCTGCAGTGCTGAGAAGGAATGGAACAAGGAGGTATTTTATGTTTGTGCTGAGAACAAGCTGTTCAGCTATTATTGTGTGAAGGCAGGGAGATATTTTAGTGCTTATAAGGATCAGAACAAGGTGTCAGGCAACTCTGGGATTATCTTGGCAGAACTAAGTTCTTTACAGAAGCTGAGAAGTTTTTTATCTCCTATGATGGGACACAGAAAAGCAGCCCATGTCAAAACAGATTATTTCAAGATGGTTGACCATTGCAACATTGTTGATTTTTAATATTTTGACCCATAATATATGATACAGACTTTTTTAGATTACATCATGAATATTTTAGATGCTGCCTAGTGTGTTACTGCACAAACATCCATCACTTGCTGTTTGATCATATTTTTTAACCATAAGAAATCAGCAGCTGAAACATCGCCACAGAAAAACTAGTTTTTTTTTATCAGGTGGAAGCTATTGCATTCCGATGAGAAGGGAAATGCTAACACCTCTATTTACATATGCTGATTATTATATCACTGCACCAAATAAAAAGAAGAAACACTACTCCGGAATCATGAACCAGAATTTATTACATCCAAAAACACATCAGTTTAAGCACTTTCATTCACTCTGGTAAGGAACTTCTTCAGAAACTGAGTAAAACCAAAAGAAAACAATCATTCTTTTTTACACTTTGACAGTCAAAACCCATGAAGCAGAAACGGAACTTGGTTAAAGGGCAACTCATCAGACTCAGCCGCTTGGTTTCTAATGATGCTCATTTCCATGATAAAGTTAATAAGATGAAATATATGTTCCTTGAAAGGGGTTACCCTGAGGATTTATTTGATATATTGGCACAATATGTAATCAGTTCTAGGCACAGTAGATATAGACCTATTTTGTGCCCTTGTGGTGGTACCACCAATGATGATGTAACACCAGCTGCCTCTGTTTCATCTAATGACCTTTCGAGAGCCTTGGTTTTACCTTATGGTAAAGGTATTGATACCTTGAAAGAAGACATTGTACAACATTGGTCTACCATCTTTTCCTGCAGTAGTCTTACTGGTAAATTGGGGACTTTATCCAAATTTGTATTCAAGAATAGTAGAAATATGAAAAATATCTTTGAATGCCTATGATGAGAAGTTTATAAATCAGTGGGGTATGAAGAAGTATGGTTCCTGCAAACAATGCAGGTTCATTCTTGAAGGCTCCAGTATACACATTCATGGCTAACCACACATTATTCCTGTGAATGGTTGATATAACTATAACTCTAAGAGAGTGGTGTATGTGGCTGTATGTGCATCTTGCCCATCATTTTATGTTGGCAAGACTGCTGGCCTGTTAAAGACACAAATTTATCAACACACATATGCTATTCATAAGGTCAATCACACTAATGCTTTGTTCAAGCATAGTTTAGCTTGTAAGGATTTAAAAAAATATATTTTTCTATCCTTGAACAGGTAGAACAAAAACTGGTGGGGGGGGGGTAATTGGGAAAACCTGCTTGAAAAAAGGGAATTCCATTGGCAAGTCTTACTGAACTGCACTTGCCCACCTGGTATCAATCATGTAATTTTTTTAAAACCTGTTTTAAAAGGCAAATCTTTATGTATTAGTTAATCTTGTTTTTCAGCCTTATGCACTCTCCTAGTGGTATTATGTATTGTTTGTTGTTTTTTTCTTTTACCATAAGTGGTGTTTACATGTATATCTTGGAATGTTGACAGCTTTATGATTTTAACTGTAGTAGTTTTAACAATGGTGTATTTTACTTTAAGGAAAAAAGGAGGCATGTTTTTGGCTCCATTTTTTAAATAGTTGTATTTAAGCATTGTTTTCTTTTGGTTTTACTCAGTTTCTGAAGAAGTTCCTTACCAGAGTGAATGAAAGCGCTTAAACTGATGTGTTTTTGGATGTAATAAATTCTGGATCGTGATTCCTGAGTAGCATTTTTTTCTTTTTATTTGTTTTATAGTACACCGCTAGTCCACTGTTTTATCACTGCACCAAATGAGTTAGTGGAATAAATTACCTAAGTGCAAAGGCCCAGCTTTCCCCTGTAAATGAAACTTATTTTTATACTGGAAACATTATCAAAATTGCATTTAATAAACACCATTTGTCTCTGTGAGTTGCTTACATTGCCATTCACTAAATGCGGAGAATTTAATATGTTCATTTCATCTTCTTTTCTTCTTACCTCCTCAATTTGCTTAGCAGCAGTAATGGCATTATTGTTACTAATTACTATCTGCGATATTTGTATATGTTGTTACTACTTGCCACCTGCTATACTTGTATATGCTGTTGGCGCAATTTTGCTGAATGCATTCCTTAGTAAACTCTGCATATGGCACCAGCTGTTTATAGGGGTGCTATAGATGTTGGATGTGGTCTCATGTTATTCATTTATTTCTATTAAACATTATAAGATGCTGTAGTAGTGTGTGTGCATGTGTGTGTAATGCCCCAGTTGAATATACCTGGTGGCATTCAAGCTCAAACCCTGTACCTTGGGTACAGGTAACAAGAGCCTGAATTCCCTACCCACCACCTCTTGTGAAAACTTTCCAGATTTTTGCCTTATATTTTTGTTCTGTTCCTCATACAATCTGTGGTTTTCTGGATTTTTGTGCAAATCAGTGAAGGATTGAATTCACTACATAATGACAGACATTTAAATTTCAGACTTCATATTCTTCAGAAAATACATGGTAACACAAAACATTTTATTCTAGTAATTGTCTAGGTTAGAAGATCAATATTTGAAATGTGTCCCTATTTTGAGGGCTGTATTCCCCCATTATTGACTTTGTCGATGGTTTATTTGTGCTAAGAGTTTGAGAGCTATGGTGAGAACTGAATTCACTGAATATGTTTGGGGGCTGTATTCCCCCATTATTGGCTTTGTCCAGGTGTTTTGTGCTAAGAGGTTGAGAGATATGGTGAGAACTGAATTCACTAAATGATAGCCATTTAAGTTTCAGTCTTCCTGTCTTTCAGGAAACTGCTGATTTGCCATAGTGGTATGTTGCTTTGACTGTAATACACAAGGTGCGGGGTTCAAGACTTGGCAGTGAAATGCATGGTGGTAATGACATTTTATTCTAGCAGCTTTCCAAGATTATACAAGCAATGTTTAAAATGTGTCCCTGGTTTTGGAGCTTTTGCTCCCCTCCAATAAATGTTGGCTTTTCCAGATTTCTTGTGCTGCAGAGTTGAGAGATACAGTTGTATGTTGAGTGGATTTTACAAGGAGCCGAGAGCTTCGGGGAAGAGAAGTTTAGTGCTACTTATGCTGAGTCTGTTTGCATTGTTAATAGCATAACAGGTTAAATGCTTGCTTTTGATGCAGAAAGCTGTGGGCTCTACTCCCACAGTATGTAGATAGATTGCTGATACTGTATTGTGTTGTACTTTTAAAGGAGGTGGATGCTGCAGTCCTGAGAATGTCCTCTTTGGTGGTGATAACTAGTAATTATGAACCTGTTATCAGTTTGCCCATCCATTCTCTATTGCAATATTACTAGCTTATCATTTTTTAATGTAACATAGGCAATTTATTCCTCAAGGACAACAGGCACTTTATTTGTAGATGACACAATGGAATATAAAGTTGTTTGCTAGCAGCAACCTTTTCATTAGCTACAGATCTCTTTAATGTGGAATTATTTAGATGACTCTTACTTCTGCAGAGATTGTGCATATCTACTGATACTGGTGGATTGTAGAAGTTTGAGTAGACTTTTTATGATGGAAAAGTTCGGAATTGAGCAGTTTTGTCATTATTGGTGCATACATTTTGTTTCATTGTTTACTTGAAAAATGTTCAAAACAATAAATTTAAGACACCTTCTAACAACTGTACTGTATTATACAAGGTATATAATTTAATACAATCAGGAAGGTGTATCAAAGGATACATCTATAGTTCATGTTCAAGGGGCCTATGATTTGAAAACAACCCAAAGGTAATCTTTATCTGACACTGTCCAGATGTATTTTCTTTGAATGTGGGTTTCAATGCTGTTTCAATGAATGTGAGTTTCAACAGGGAAGTTTTAATGCTAACTTTCTAAGTCTATTTTCATTGTGAGACTGCATTACTTTGTTTAGCAGATTTCTATTAGTGTTTGTGCTGTAAAATGTAAAATAAAACTTTTAAATGAAATCCAAATCATCGTAGAAGTAAAGAAGTATGCACATTACAGTGTTTATGGTAAATGGGGTGAAATAGCCAAGTAATGGGACATTGGAATGGCTGCAGGGAGAAGGCTGTATATGGAGAGGACCCATTCGATCATGATTATGTGGGGGGGAAGGGTGGCAAACTCAAAGACAGCCCCGGGCGGCACAAACTGTAGCTATGCCACTGATCAGTAGACCATGAAGAATTACTTTTCGAGGTCCTAAGAAACTATAATATTCTTTTGTTAAGATTAGAATATTGCCTGCCATTAAATGCCCTACTTTTAACATAAAACCCACATACTACTGCAAGTCACCGAAAACAAAATCCTAAGGTTCATCATCTTCTCCCTTCCCAGTGAACATCATTGCCACACATTTAAAAGAAAATGGTTACCATTTAATACAGGGTCTGGGGCCATATTTTGGTTGCCTGTTCTTCAGTTTGCATTTGAAAGTTGAGATCCCACAATGGCATTGGAGTGGGCAGGGTTACATAATTATGTATGCAAATTTTATGTTAATCAGTGTACCGATTTGTAGGGCCTTTGTCCAGATTTTTTATGTTTCCAGGTTGAGAGGTATGATCTACATGATTTCATGCACACTCCCAAACACTGCAAAAACAAGCATCGAGAAGTGTTACTCGCTAACAGCTTGCTATTGATTAATCTAACTGCACAAATAATTAAGTGTTTTACACTTTTGCTACTTTGGTGTACATTTACTGAATGTATGTCAGGGAGAATAGACTTAACAAAAAGTTAGGCCCTTACATCGAGTGACTTAGGAAAGAAACCCTTGTCACATTTGTATTACTAAATGTTTATGAGCCTTCTATCTGTAAATTATATGAAGTACATAACAGTGAAATAATAAAAACACATATCAAAATAAAGCAAATGACATTGCATTTATGTCAGCCAAGCATTAAAAGGAGAGTAATGCACACAAAAGAAAGGTCAGAAAAAAATTACAGTATTGCAAACACTTTTTGCTATTGCGGCAGGAATTATTAGCTAAACGGTTGAAAATATACTGTTCATCTACACATGTACTAGAAATTTACAAAAGACAACTGTAAGAAAAGGCTTACATAAGACCCTTCATGTAAAATGATGCAATGTCAGCTCCTGAATATATGTAAGCTACTTTTTCCTTCTTCAAAATTATGGCTGTCGTTTCTGCCAAATGAAAATAGTCTCAAATGTGTCATGTTCATGCCATGGCATCAAGGTTCAAATCTTAATGTGGTGATATTTGTGTGCCATTAGTAATGTGGATATTGTCATTTAATAATACAGGTGGAGTTGAGAGAACACCAGAAAAAGAAAATTGAAAAAATACATTTTTTTGGTGGCATTCTTTGCTCTCTGCTTGGAATTGCATAATAGGGACTAGCTGTGGTCACTAGCAGTGAATGAGTTCACTTCCCAAGTCAAAAAGTGAAATTTTAATTTGGTCTGCCTTCATTACTGCAAATAAGCCTAGTACTGGTGCACTGCCATCAGAAATATGGATAGTACTGAATGAAGGAAATGCACCTGTCAGCTACCTATCTCTTTGCCACTATGTGTAATTGAGTTTAGAGAAAGAGAAAAGGCAACCCAGCATTTGATCTCAGTTTACATACAATTTTAATGAGTGTTTCAGAATAACTAGTAATGATTCAAAGATGGCTGCCATTCTGTAAACACTGCTGACTTGCAGCCCTTCAATAAACCTGAGAAAAATCTGTAACCTGAGTCGATACCAAGAGGTTTGAACATCAAATTAAAGATAAAAAAGATCCATCTACACTTAATTAATCTATAATCAGGAAAAAAAAGTGGAAAAAAAGTATTTATCCATCAGGATTCCAGGTGATTAGCTAGCTCTGAAGAGAGAAATAAACAAAGGACTGTGTGTATTCTTCATTTTACCTGTCTGCCTGGGGAAAGGAAAATGTCACAAGAAGGAAAAAGCATGGAAACAACTACTACCAAAACAAAGCTGTCGGAATTACAGTCATGAGTAAAGGATGGGAGTACGAAAAAACAAAGAATTACTAGACAACAGGAACAACAGAAGCCAGAGTCTAGATCTAAATCTGATCAGCCACTGAACATGGATGATATCAAACATGCTTTGTTACCTATACAAGAAGCTTTAAAGGACTTGACTACTCAAATACAAACTTTTGGAGTTTCATGTAATCAGCTGCTTCAGAGAATGGACAAAACAGAGGCTAGAATTTCGGAAACGGAGGACAAAATAGACTTGCTGGAGAAGAAAACAAAGGTATATGATGTGGATTTACAAGCCATGCAAAGCAAACTTACTGATTTAGAAGCGAAGTCTAGGAAAAACAACATTATTATTAGAGGGATCCCTGAAAACATTCAGTATGCAGAGCTAATACCAACTATAACACAAATACTTGAAATTTTGTTAAATGATGCTGATGGAGTGAAACAAATTGTTATCGAAAGGGCACACAGAGCACTGACAGAGGTACAAGCTTCTAATATTCCTAGACCTGTATATGCTAAGATATTGAACTTTCAAGATGTTAGCAAAATACTTTTTACTGCAAAAAAGAATGGTGGCTTTGTTATGTGGAAAAATAATAAAATATCTCTGGCTCAGGATTTATCCCTACAAGTAAAGCAAGCTAGGCAGTCTTTATCTGCATACTGTAAATTTCTGATTGACAAGCAAATTAAATTCCAGATGAAATACCCTAATGTGCTTACATTTATGGTGGATGGGATTAAATACTCTGTTTCTACTAAAAACGAGGCAAAGACAGTGTTTCTGAAGGTTTTTAAAGTCTTACCTGCATCAGAGGGCTGAAAGAAACTTTCATTGAGACTGGCATGCTCCTGAGGTCAGATCCAGTATGTACTATACTTCGAGGCTTAGGTAATCCTTTGTTCCCTGCTTAAGTCGTTTAGGCCTCTGTAAAAGTAATAAAACTGTTTGTTTGCGATAATCCGAGGGTCTGCTGGCCGTTTTCCGAACTTTTATGACCTCTACGAACTATTTTCGTTGAGTGCTACACAGGAAATCCCTTGAATGCAGCTGAGAGTGTGGATTTCGATGTAACACTTCCTGTGGTCCGGCTGTGAAAGCAGTCCCCCGTCGCGAGTATTATTGATGGTTTCCTGGCTTGAGAAGCTGAAAAGAACTGACATAATGTGTAAATGCTTTTTTTAACAAGTAAATAACATTAGAATGTGTACGTGAAGCACATAATAACATTTGTTTTTCCTGTTTCTTTTTCCTTATGCTTATAGTTTTGAACCAAATCATATTTTTACACTATATGCAGTTGGTGCAAGGTTTAGCACTGTATACATGAATATAAATAGGTAAATAGTGGCTATTGGGTGGTGTTAATCAGACAACTAATGTTAGTATAGCTGGGAACTAAAGCATGCAACTGCAAAACTTTGATAATTGGTAGTTGCAGGCACTGTGTATGGTACAGAATTATAATGTGGGATGCATTTATGTTTTTTTTTTTTTTGTTTTTTTTTTCTATTCTTTCTTTCTCTCTCTAAATAAAAGTGGTATATAAATAATGATTGTAACAAAAGAGGTATTTGGGGTAGGAATAAGTAGCTAGTCAATATATTAAAATGTTTTTTTTAAATGGTAATAATACCTTACAATGGAGATTTGCTTAATTAATAGTTGGAACAAAAGCTGTAGAGCAATAGCAGTGTTTGGTAGGGAATGTTCAGTTTAGACTTTGTAGTAGCTAAGTTAGAATATATAGGTTGTAAGTTTAGGAAATGTTTTAAGTTTTATTACATGAAGCTTTTGAATATGTTTGTGTTTTTAACCTTGTTCATGTTTTCTTACATACAAGACCTGTATAAGTCCTGGTCCAGGGGTAAAGTGGGTAAGCACTGGTTTGGGACGGGATGTAGGAAATGCTTCCAGATTATGTTTAGTATGCAGTTAGTACATATCCATTGGACAATTTCCCTCTTATATTATTTTTGGATAATTAGACCTGTCAATGTGGGAATTAGACTCATGGAACGTTAAAGGGCTCCAGAACTTGAAGAAGAGGAAGCTGTTGCTACATATATTGCTACAGGACAAAGCACTGTTTGCATTTTTACAAGAAACACACTTGTTAAATGATCAGTGGGATGATATTAGGAAAAAGAACTGGATCAGAGCGGTAGTGGCATCAGAAGGTAAGACAAACAGTGCTGGAGTAGCCATAATTATTAAAACTCAATACAAAGACAAGATTTTAGACTCTAAAGTTGATCAAAATGGGCGATGGTGTTATGTTATTTTATCGGATAATGCATTTGATAAACCTCTTTTACTTTTAAATATATATGCACCATGTAATGACCAACAAAGTTTCATAACATCATTATATCCAATCTTAACACAGTATGATGGTTATTATTTTATTGTGGGTGGGGACTGGAATACTTATCAAAATCCAAAGTTGGATAGGTCTTGTCCACAAAAAGCATTTAATAAGCAGGCCGGGATAGCATTAAATGACTTCAAGGAAGATTTTCAATTATATGACCCCTTTCGTTATGCACATAATATTAATAATGCAATTAAGTATACCTTCTATTCACCATTCCACAAAATGTGGTCTAGAATAGATTTTTTCTTGATATCCAAAGCATTAATGAATTTGGAACCAGTAGTGGTTATACATACTCGGTATCTATCAGATCACTCAAAAATTTTGTTAAGTTTTTCTAAAGATGTAAAAGATACAAGAATGCATAGAGGTTACAATTGGTCACTTAATCCAAATCTGTTAAATAAAAAGGATATAATAGATGGAATTGTAAAATATCTGAAAGGCTTAACAGATAGGATGAAGCTTCAGGAACATACTCCTGATATTGAATGGGCAGCAGCTAAATCTCAAATTAGAGGATTTCTTTTGCAAAAAGCCTCATATTATAAGAAAATGCAAAACAATGATATTCAAAAATTAGAAACAAAAGTGAAGCTACTTGATAAAGAACTGATTCAGAATTTTAATGCTCAAACAGAGATGGAAATGTTGAAATGTCAAAGGGATCTCTTCTTGCTGCATAATAGTAAATTAACACTTCAGGAGCATAGGTGTTTAGTGAAATATGCCAATAATGTTCAAATACCATCAAAAGCATTGGCAAGAATTATAAATCAATTGAAATCAACTGTACATGTTTCGGAAATACAATGTAATGGCGCAGTGTATTCTAAAACTGAGGATATTATTGATGTTTTTGAAAAAATCTATACCAAAGTATATGAGGGTCAAATTGATAGGTCTATACAAAAACAGAATAAAAGATTCTTGCAAAAAATTAATTTTCCAAAATTAGAAGAGAGTCTGCAAGGGGATCTGATTAAAACTATATCTCCAGAAGAAATAGTATATGTAATTCAACATATGAAACTACATAAGTCACCAGGTCCTGATGGTTTGACAGTTGAATTTTATAAAGAGTTTGTTGATAGTTTTGGTAAAATATTGTCTCATGTATTTAATTACATAATCAGAAATAAAATTAGTGATCCTCACCTTAATGCATCAAAAACAATCTTTATACATAAAGCTAATTCAGACCCCCAAAGCCCGGACAATTACAGGCCAATAGCATTAATAAATGTGGATATGAAAATTTTAACTACCATTATAGCATGTAGGTTAAAAAAGATTATGATACATTTAATTTCTAAGGAACAGGCTGGATTTATGGCAACTAGACAAACTAGTGATAACACACTTACACTACATAATATGATGATGTATGCTAAACAAAATAACTCTAATATTTATGCCCTTATAATAGATGCTCAGAAAGCATTTGATAGAGTGGATATAAACATTTTGTTTGATGTGTTACCTTATTTCAATATGCCCCAGGAATTTATTCAGATACTACAAATATTATATAGTAATCTGTATACTACGTTATATATTAATAGGAGTTATTCTAAAAGAATACAGATTAAAAATGGTACACGGCAGGGTTGCCCTTTGTCCCACTTATTGTTTAACCTTTATTTAGAACCTCTATTTTTATATATTAAGCAAAATTTACATCATAATGCACCAATACTTTATAGGAATAAATTATTAATGTCGGCATTTGCTGATGATCTTATTATTTATTGTACAACCCCAATTTCTGATAGTGAAACGATATTAAATGTTATAAACAAATTTTCAGAAGTCTCTAATTACAAAATTAATTTGGAGAAAACTAGTATTTTCCTGTTAAGAACCCCTAAACCTTTTTCATTAATGTCCCTGGTGGGGAAGATATCATGTAAAGAAAATATCAAATGTTTGGGTATTAGCTTCTCTACGGATAATAAGGATTTTTATAGTAATAATATTAAATGAGTATGGGAACAAATAGTAGCTGATTGTGGCAGATGGAGGAATTTAAGACTACCGGTACTGGCAAAAGTATCAATAGTGAAAATGAATATATTACCACGAATGTTGTACATCTTTAGGTCTGCTCAAATATCAATTTCAAAGACAGTTTTTAAACAAATTCGTAAAGATCTAGCTAAATTTATGTGGGAGCCAAAGAAAACTAGAATATCGTATGAGAAATTAATGACCCCGAAGAGTAGAGGAGGACTTGAGTTACCGAATTTTGAAGTATACTATTTAATTGTGAATGCCAACAGGAGTTTAAGAATTGCTAATTACGATGTAACTAGTACAAAGTGGATACCAACTTGGGTGGTCTTGAATTGCAAGCATATTCTAGATCGGAATATAAATCCTAAAGCTTTACCCTTTTTGGGTAAAAATAGTTTGATAAAGTATGGGATTATGGACCACTTAAAAACATATGTGTTATCTTTGCAAAATTTATTCCAATCAGTAGACTTGTTGCAATATATGATGGTTTTTCAACCTTTCCATAGGAATCCCAATTTTAAACTAAATAATCAGTTGATTGATCTTAGTAAATTCCCATTAATAGTTAATCTGACTCTGATTGATGTTTTTAATAAATTTAATTTGTCAGCTTTGCAGGTTAGACAGGAATTGAACCTTCCTAAGAGTTATATGGTTATAATGAGACAAATCAGAGAACTTGCTCTGAGTCATTTTGAAAACTTTAAACCTGCAGCCGGAATTGTGGATAAATGCTCTGAATTGTGGCAGGCTCTCCAACAGGAGGTCAAATTTATAACAAGAACAAATAAATTAATTAAAGATTTAAAATACCAGGATAAAATTCTGTTGTCAGGGTATTGGGTAAACAAAATGACAGTAGCAGATAATCAGATATTAAAAGCAATTGATTTAACAATAAAATCGGTCTCTTTTCAAAAGTTGATGTATACGCAGTTGATGATTTGGAATAATGCTTATTATACACATCTTAGGTTACATAAATTCAATCCTAGGAATTCTCCAACTTGTCCATATTGCACAAATCAAACAGCGGATCTTCTTCATATGTTCTGGAGCTGCAAGTGTATATATAAACTTTGGAACTCTCTTAGAACACAACTACAAAAGATGGGTTATCAAAGCTCAACGTTATCATGGGAATTTATGATTCTACATATTCCTCCAAGAGAGCTTTCTAGATCACAAACTATAATATGTATGAATATTTTTTTTGCTGATGAAGTTGTATATAGCTACAAATTGGTTAGAACCAGATAAGACATCATGGGATAATTTTAAGCTTGTGGCTATAAAGCATATATTAGCACATAAATTACTTCTGAAGCAAAGTAACAAAAATATTAATAACCTGAAAATATGGGAAAAGGTTTTTAATATTATATTAGCATAATATTGTTATTAGGAATATATTAAAGTTTGGATGTATATGTGGAGGAAATAATGTTTGGAACCATGTATGATATGTATGGACGCAAAATACTTCTACAAATGTTTTGGCTTTGGTTCTTCTTCCCTGGTGTTTTCTTTTTTTGGAATAATGACGATTTTTATATGGAAGCATTTCGTGTAGATATTGTATATAGTTTTGATAGAAATAGTAGTGTATTATGTGTGTGATTTTATTGTATTTGGAAAATATATATCAATAAAAATTTATTATGGAAAAAAAAAGAATAACTATTAACACACATTTGTGTCTGTGAATGTGTTGTCATTAGAAACAATTTTTCTTACTATTAATGACAACATATGACATGCATGAGGTAAAATATGGCATTTTCTAAATTGTGATAACACAAAAGCATTAACATGACATGGAAAACTGTATTATTGCCTCTATGTATGATGCATTATGTCAGCATATATCTCAATTAATAGTCCTGACTGACAGGATTTTTCTTTGAAATGAAGTCAGTATTAATTGTAGCTGCCATGTCAAAAAAGATCTAATGTCAGCTGTTGTTTGTCCCTTTTCACATGACTTAGCATTACCTAAAGTTCTGATAAAGTGTGACAGAAATTCAAGTTCTGATGTGGCAAAGAGATGTGAAAAGGATGAATCACAGTTCAATGCACTACATGCTCTGGTTATTGCTACATATACCTATTGACTGTTTTTCATTTTTCTTTTAAATTTTTTTAAAATGTATTTTTTCTTTTTTTGCATTTTGCATTTGTGTGTCATTGGGCAGTGTACAAAAATGGTTCACAGTTGAAGGCAAAAGTGAAGAATTTAATTTGGGCTGCCTTCTGTAGTGCAATTCCCAGCTAATGATTTCAGTTGCACAAAGTGTAAGCATTGTGAGCTTAGAAAAAAAGACAGGTAATGCAAGGTTTGAATACAGTTTAATTATATTTTTACTTAAGGGGTCATAATGACATTTGTCACAAACTTTTGTTTAGGACTGTAACATTATATACATATTAGTATCCTAAATATGATTTTTCAACAAAGTTATCATTAATGTTTGCTATATGTCTAATATAATATGTGTAAAGTATGTTAACCATGACAATGATGTGGATAGCTAATTTAAAATGCACTTGCATAGGGTATAATGTGCACAGTAGCTTTATTGTAATGAGTATGACTCATCAGATGTCATAAGTATGTGTTTAGGACAGTAAGCCATATAAAGTATACACAGAAAATACCCTGACGTATTATTTAGGTCATGCAACTCCATGACTCTGAAATGTATTTGGAGCCACAAATACTGTGTTTTACATAGAAATCCAGGAACATTAATAGTTCAAGGCACACACATAAAGGCTTCTCTTAAGTCCATCTCCATGCATTTTGAAAGTAGTATACCTCAAATGATCGTATAAAAAAGGAAGGTCTACTGCAGCACTGACAATTATAAGCAAGGGTTAGCATTTTTTACATGAGTTCAATTCCAAAGTGGTACTACTAAATTTTGATAGTGTATAACTCTCAGAAGTCCCAATATGTGACAAGTCGTATAATAATACTTCCAACCAACACCAGAAAGCATATCAATGTTTAACACTGGAACATGTGTAAATAGGTTGAGCATCACACATGGGCAGATCTTGCACCATATTTCACATCTTCATTACTTTTGGATGTAATCATTGCCAGTGTGTCTGCTGAGTCATTCTTGTGCTTTCAATTACAAGCTGGTAAGGTTGAGTGTCTTTGCGCACAGGCTGTTACATGTGAGATCTGATATGGGTGCTCATTCAGACACATAGTTGTATTCTGATTTCTGTAGACCTGGCGTGTGAAACTGAGGGTGGTGTTCCATTTAAAGCACAGGCATGGGGTAATAAGGAGTCCAGAATGTTTGTGGCACTCCTCATCAAGCACTACAGCTGCAGGGTGTTGCTGCAGAATTACACAAGGTCTCAGTATTAGGCTGAGGCTTGAAATAGCTTGGTCAAGGCTGACTACAGTGCAACTGGCATTCTACACACTGGGGAACAATGTTATCACTGTTACAGTGACATAAAGAAACACTCCTCAGTTGTGCAAATATATTGACCTGTCACCAGTCAATAATATAGCTTGGAGTATTCAGCCAATACATTTATTCATTACACCTTCATATCTTGTCTTCTTACTGTACAGGTGCAGCTGAGATAGCACAGAACCATGAGGCATATCTGAAGAGACTCACTCCCCTCAAAGTGGCATAGAGTAAATATGTATCAGATATGATTGCAAGCCAGACAATACTTTTCAGGTCAGCAGTCTATTTCTACATGCGCAGACATACATAAACTTTTACATCAAGCATACATGCCTTCTTGAATAGGCATTGGTGATTGCCTTAGGAAATGAGTATACCAGCATAGTTGTGTGAGGGTTCAATTCCCAGAAGTAGAAATTTGCTTTTATTACAGGATAATATTTCTAAAATATTAACTGCAATACTGAATGACATTAAAATTCAATGCTGGTAACTGGAGTTATTAACTTGGAACATGTATATCCAATATGGCATAGTCAAATAAATATTTGCATTTCTTATACAATAGCACTTGTGACTGATTTATTTTATGACACATTAATGCCATCACATCATATCTGGATGTGTCAATGGTGTCAAATCTATGTGTCATATTTGTTTATGCATTGGAATAATAAAATAATGTGACATGCCACTGATGTTATTCTATGTTTTTCTCCCCAACCCTATCTCTCTCTCTCTCTTTTACTTTTTTAAATTTTTTGGAGGGGTACATTCCTGCTGAAACCAAAATAGCCATCAGCACAGGGAGCTATACTGACCACTATGATTCAGCCTGCCATACCTCCATTGGTGGCCGTGGCAGCAAAACCACAGGCAGCATGGACATCCAGCACATCTGGGCTTCAATATATCAGTATTGCCTCCATAACTTCGGCCCTACATGCTCCACCTGGATAAGATAGATCTACCTAGTGCAGTGGTACCATCAGAAAGTAGTGCTACTGGAGGGGGCAATTTTGTCACTCATCAGGAGTTGACAGGGCTGGTGTGAAACATAATGAAAGGGTCCTGCATCCCAGATGGCTAAATCAATGCCATGTCTAGCATTAACCCAGGAAACTGACACCAGAGACAGTGATGACAGTTCTGAGATTGAGGACTAGAGTCCTAGAATCAGACATGCCTCCAATGTCCTCTACCTAACCCGATCATAGTGTCTCCCAATCTTTTGTGTTCATCATCATCCCTGTCTGTCTTATATGCCTTGTGTATCTTTGCCTGCTACCTTGCAGCAGATAGTAAAGACAACATCAAGGCCTTCTATAGTTATGTAAAGAATCTCCAAGGCAATACCCAGATTTGCTCTGAGCTTCTGCACAATGGTACCTTCTATACAGAGCCAACACATATTGCCACTATACTGGGTGACAGACTCAGTGCCAACTTTACCCTCCCAAAGGACCAATCACAATACCAGTAGATTGCCAGGCACCCCATATTACTGCTGTACAGGTTAAAACAGCACTGTCCAATGCCAAGAATAAAGCTTCTATGGGACCTGACGACCTGAAAATATCCCTGGCTGTGTTCTACATGAACTACAGAGTGAACTGGCACTTCACCTGTGTGCCCTGTTCAATTACAGCCTCACCTCAGGCTTTGTCCCTACCGAATGGCACACTGCTACAGTCATCCCTCTCCACAAAGGAGGAGTGACTACAGACCCTGAAAGCTATCGCTCCATTAGCCTAATGAGACTGATATACAAAGCTATGGAACTCATCATCATGGACTTAATAAACAAGGGTATAGGGAATCCCCAAACTCTGGATCCCACACAGTTTGGTTTTGTGAAGGTTAGCTCATGCTTGCTCAACTTGGTTGACTTCATTGAGTCAGTCACCAGAGCTGTGGATGAAGGCAAGGTGGTTCATACAGCCTACCTTGATCTGGCCAAGGCCTTTGATACCATTCTCCACTCAGGAATCATAGAAAAACTCATTAAGCTAGGCATCAACCGCTATGTCACTAGGTGGGTTGCAAACTGGCTTACAGATAGAACCCACAGTGTGAAAGTAGTTTACTACAAGTCAGACTGCTGACCAGTCATGAGTGGAGTTCCACAGGGATCGGTCGTGGGTCCTCTCCTGTTTGGTATCTACTTCTCAGAAGTCCAGGCCAACACAAAGGGACTCTGGCTGACAAAGTTCACAGATGATTGCAAGTTGGGAGCCATTATTAACTCCCCAAGTGATGTTGGCATCCTACAGAAAAGCCTCACTGAGACCAACGACTGGTGTCAGAACCATGGCCTTAAGCTCAATGTCAAAAAATGTGTCCTCATCCCCTTTGTGAAAAGCCCAGTTCCCATGAATTACCACATTGATGGCAGTCCACTGAACACAGAAGGCATTATAAGAGATCTGGGAACACAGGTTGACAGCAAACTCTCTTTTGACCACCACATTGCCACTGTGGTCAGAAAGTCCTTCTACGTGGCACATCTCATTACTAAGGGTTTTGCATCCAGGAAGAAAGACGTCATTGTCTCCCTCTACTCTTCCTTCATTAAGCCAGTCATTGAGTACAATGCCCTATTTGGCATGTACCTCACTGGACTCCTGCAACAACTAGAGAGGCTGAAAAAGTACCTCACAAAGAGGATCCTAGGCCTTAAACACTTGTCCTATATGGACAGACTCAAAAAACTCCAACTATTCTCTGTTTCATATGGTTTACTATCAAAATATCAAAATTAACTTCTCTGACAACCATGTTGCCGAAATCCATAGCATCGAAATTCATGTAAATTAACTCACATTAATCGGCATTCATAACACCATAAAATAGCTGCAGTCAGCCAAACGAATGTCCCACAAACGTATGTCAGCGTAACGATGTGACATCAAAATAACTGCACATAATTTGCAGCAGTGCACAATTTAAAAGGACAGCTATATTATTTAGAAGACAGCTATAGTTGGATGTAGAAGACAGAATATCTGTGCATAACTGGTGAGTAAAACAGAAGCATGCACTGTGCAAAACTGCAATATAGTTATATATGTAAAGATACTTTTACATATGTATTCTATATGTAGGTTATAATAAAATATTGACTATGTCGGACATCAGAGACACAACTCCAGGCATAGTGGGATCCACGTACACCACCACCGAATCCCAGAAAGGCAAAAGTTATTAAATATTGATGGCTACCAGTACTACTAGAAAGAAGTAGAGTTAGCAGAAACTACTGGTGTTGTACAAAAAAGATAAAGGATAAATGTAACGGTCATTGTGTAGATGAATCTATACCTGAAGGTAAAAGGCTGCTGAAAACTACTGGCCATTTTCATGGTCCTAGTTTAGAAAAGTATGAGGAAGCGCAGGTTCGCTGTAGTATCAAGAGATGTGCTGCATCAAGTCATAAGGATCCTTGCAGAATAGTATCTGAGGTAATGGTAAACATCTCAACAGATATAGTGACCACATTACCCAATACAGATGCTTTGAAACAGACTGTGCAAAGACTTCACATAAAGTCTAGAGACGTTCAAGGCTCTGAAAGGATTATATTGAAGGATTTAACATCCAATATGTTGCCACTTAAGTCAGGGTCATTCATAATAAGTTGTGGCGAATATAGAGATAATACTCCACCAGCTGTCATTATGACAACTGTAAGTAACTTGCATACACTATGTTCCAGTGAAGTAATTCTAACAGATGGTACATTCCCATTAAACACCCGAGAATGTAAGCAGCTTTATACTGTGCATTGTAATCTACAGGGAAATATCATTGGTAAGGTATTTCCAGCAGTATATGATGTACTAACATTTAAATTCAAACAGACGTATGTTTATTTTTGGTAATTGTTATTGCAACTATGTCAGGAACAAGGGTTGTTGTTCAAGCCTGCAATAGTACTAAGTGATTTTGTAAAAGCTGCAGTGAATAGTGTGAAAGAAAATCTTGTAGATTCCCATGCATTAGGGTGCTGGTTTCATTTCTGTCAAATCATTTGGCTGCAAATACAGAAGTTGCGGCTCACTGTAGAATTTGGCAATGATACCCAGTGTGCATCTTTGTGTAAACAAATACCATCATTAGCATTTGTACCGCCAAATGATGTCATGGAAACATTCCAACTTATTCAGAGTGAAATACCTGCCCATGGAAGACCTTTATGTGAGTTTTTGAAAACTAATTACTTGGTGGGCAGACCATGGAGAAGTGGCATGAGGCAATCTTCCACCGAAGACATTCCACCACTATTTGAAGCAGCTTTTTGGAACCAATCACATACATGTACCATGGGATATCCACGCACTCAAAATAGTGTTGAGGAGGTTGAGGAGTTTGCTTGGAAAGAAACAACTGTTTTTACATGATGTGCTACATGTTATATGCTTGGAACAGAACCATGTTGAGGATATGCAGGCTAGAATGATGAGTTGTTTACTTTCATCACCAAAATGTAGATGCCCTGTTGACAGGGAGGAGGAATTTCTCTGATTGCTTCAAAAGAGAAGTGATTTCACCCCTAAAGGTTTTGTGGAACATGTTGCTAAACATTGCAGCTTTTAAGATATTTATGTACATCTTGTACATGTAATTCCAGTAATTCATCTTTGTCAACTATGTCATTAGTTAAACAGTTCTATATGCCCGGGCAACAGTTAATGGAAATGCAACAATATTTTATATGGAATATGTTGGGAGTATAGTACTATCGCAGTGTTTCGGTTTGTTCAAGGAGACTACAGGGATATTTCACTGTCACAGGGAATATTGTGGTGTTTCTGTAATGCACTTTACAATTTATGTTGTAATGGTTTGCACAGCTTGGGGCTATCAGTTCACAGTTTGTGGGACTTCAGCAAGTAAAAACAAAAAAAGTCAACATTGACATGGAAATTTTGAATTTTTGTGTCGATCTTATAACCTACTTAATATGCATGATGTCAATCTTATGTGTCAGCGTTTTCAATGTTTGTACATTTGATTTTTGTGTTTTTGATAGAAAACTGTCTCATATTGTCTATTTAGAGATGATCTCTGCTTGTATTGAAAAGCCATGTCTGACCCAGCTCTGTTAGAAATGCTACATCTAAAGAAATCCCAATCCCTCCACACCACACACTCCAGAGACCTCAACCTCATTACCACAATTAACAGAATGTGCTGAAGGGACAGGTTCATAACCCAGAGACTGCCCATGCTATGGAATAGACTTCCCATATATGTCAAACAGTGCACCTCACTGGCCGTCTTCAAGAGAAATCTTGAGGAGTGGATGGGAAATAGAAAATTCACCCCACGGATCACTCCAGTGGCTCTACTTGACAGAGGCACTGGGAACTAAGGTTGGGTGGCATGATGTCAGGGTAATCCTATGGGCTGGGTGTGTAAAGACTCCAGGGTCGTTAGTCTAGTACACACCTATGAACCCATGAGCCCAACCTACCCTACCTACCTGATCCTATTATTCATATGCATCCTTCCTAACAGTTTTCGCTCCCTCTACAAAAAAGAGTGGTCACATGTCCCACAAAAAATTACTACCCACACATAGCTCCTCACTTTTCCTATATGTCATCTTGATACACTTGATTTGGTTCAATTATCTCTGCATCATTATTCAATTGCTGTCACCCAGCCCTAGTGTTGTGACTCTCCAAATTCATCAAATTCTGTATACCATTCTAGATAATATGCTGAGAAGAAGTTGATAGCTATTTTGATCTCCCATTACCATGCTGTAAGTTCGTGTATTCTTTCCTTTCTCCTCCCTTCTGCTTGCTCCCTATTTTCACTACTGTCTTATCAATCCCTTTTTCACATATTTAATATGGTAAATAATAGAAACACACAAACAATGCACATAGCCAGAAATGGCCCATCAAAAATCCTTCAATTTCTGTCCTCAGCATTTCAGCTGAGCTTGGCATCAAGCACCAATGCTGATTGACTGTGAATGTCATTTCACATCCTTGCACTAGTCCAGTTATTGTCGTACAAATGTGCTTAAACCTGCTATGCTATAGGAATACTGAGTAACTAACAGTTATTAGGCTGGTGTATGTGATGAACTAAGAGTTCCTATGGAGTGTGTTGAGAAAATTCACATATATGTAGCCTGATGTTTTTACATAGTGTCAAGGGTTCAATTCCACCTGTATGATACTTTATATTCCTCTCATGTGTTCAACTATGAACATTTGTGTTTATCTCCAGTTACATTTTCTGAGCCAGCAGGACTAGGAAAACTACTGCATAGCAGTTGAATAGTGCATCAATAAATCATTTACAAACACATTCCATCCACAAAAGGAAGACTTATTAAACCACCCTAATCCTACTCATGCCTCAGTCTTGTTTCTAGTCTCCAACCCCTTCTTGCTCCCCATAGCAACACACTTTATTTTAACGAACATGATAGATTAATAATGACAGATTAATAATGCCTACATCCTTACTTGCATCAAAATGTTATCACTGTTTCTTCAACTGTGTGATTTAACTTTGTTAAGTAAGAGCTCCTTTGTGGTGTGGTGAGATAATGCTCAGATTTACAGACTAATTTTCACATAGTTTCAAGGGTTTTAATCCAGAACTATGTCAAACTCTTATTTCCTGCTCTTATAAGTTCATAGATTTATATATTAATAGGAGGCTAACTTTCCTTATGGGCCATTTTAAGCCTAGTCAGTTACCCCATGTCAGAATCAAACCCTGCACCGTGCATCTGTGAGATAAATAGCTTAACCATTATGCCAACCTCCCTACTTAGCTTATAACTGTAGCTATTGCCTATGTATTGTACTGAGCCACCATTACCCTGCTTCTGTCATAATCTTCTTGCTCCCTGCCCTCCTCTAACCCCCATCTATCTCTCTACCCCCTTCTGTGTTATCAGTCTGAGTCCTCAGCATTTCCGTGATGCCTGGCTGTAAGCAGCGGTACTAACTGATGGTAACAGGCAGTTCATGTCTTATGGCAACATCTCGTGAACTTTTACATTAGACTGCATTAGCACAGTTAGCTTTGCGCAAGTATGCTTAAGTCTGCTGTGGTACAGAAAAACAGACTATAAGTAATAAAGGCTGATACGGTTACTCTTTCATATCTGTTAGGCTTCTGGATGTCATGCACAGGTTAAGAAATGTTAAAATTGATATTACTGTGTCAAAAGCTGCTGCCTACATACTCCCTTTCATTTACCTCTTGTCAGTGTTCCTTACAATATGTAAGTTAAATTTTCTAATTTCTGACTTACTATGTGGCAAGCTAAGATAATCCTCCAGTCTGTGTACTGGTATTTTATGCAGTCAAAGGTTCAAATCCAGAAGTATGGCATACTATTAATATGGACAAACATTACATAATTGTACGTGTGTAACTGTGTGCTACATATCTTATTAACCGACCACAATCCTCCTTATGTCCTCATCATGGTTCCACTCTTCGACCCCTTCTTGATCTGGAAACATTTTATTGTACACAGCACTACATCTAAACTGTACAGATTTTCAGAGGACGTCAGCATTTCTGCATGTTATCTTTTGTCATTGTATATATACTGCCGAAAATAATTATCATGATGGTAATACTAAGGGTAAACACAACACAACACAAAAATGTATAGAACTGTCCCATAAAGAAATCTCTTTGTCTCTGTCTCTGTCTCTAAATCTTCCCTCTTCCTACCTCTTATATGTCATCAGTCCTTCTCTTCAGCATGAACAACACCTGTAATTTATGGGAAATGGCATTGCACATCTGTTAGTTTGATGTCCTTCACACTACTGTGCTTAGAGTCACTGTGCTATCTAAAAACAAATGGATATTTATTAGGCTACTAGATGTAATGTATGATTTATCAGAGTTTACAATTGTCATGACTGCAATGAACACTAATGTATACATTCTCCTTTGCTTCAATCTTTTCGTCAGATTTTTAACTTTGTGAAGTAAGAGTTCATATGTAGTGAGCTGAGATAATGCTCAGGTCTAAAGATTGCTTATTGTATTGTGTGAAGGTTCAAATCCTGAAGTATATAAAAGTATTATTGAATGTGCTCTATATGACTTTTCTGTGTAACTGTTGGCTACATATTTTATTAAAACACCATTATCCTACTGCTATATTAACCTGCTCACTCCCTTTTGGGAGTACAGATCATGATCCAATAATTATGACGACAAACCCAGGAGTAACACAATACAAATGTGCAGAAATGGCCCATAAGCAAAACTCTTCCTCTGTCTCTATCCCTATTTCCCAATTTCTGTTCTCCACTTTTTGTCCGCAGCTTTTGTGTGGAGCTTGGCATCACGCACCCATGCTGAATGCCATGAAATGGTGTTTCATGTCTTATGGCAAAAGCTGAAGATTTTAATTTTGACCACACTATCTTGGTTCATATAACACACATGTATTTATTCCCACTGTGCTATACAAATACAGATTAATAGTTATTTTGCCAGACAGTTAACTGTAACATATTTATTAGGCTGCTGGATGCAATATACACTTTATGGTCATCACTGTGATGAAACCTGATGCATACATTTTTTATTGCTTCAATCTGCTGGCATGGTTTCTTCAAATGGGCAATTTTAACTTAAGAAAGTATGACTTCCTATATATTAAGCTGAACTAATCCTTCAGTCTTTGCACTTTTATATTATACTGTCAAGGGTTTGAATCCAGAAGCATGTCATACAGTTTTGTAATATTTTTCCATATTAATAGTACGTATGTAACTGTGTGCTACATATGTTATTAACACACTACTATCCTTTTCATGTCCTTATCATGTTTCCACTGTCCTACCCTTTCTTGATTCTACTAATAACACATGAAGCACTAACTTTACACATATCTGTTATGGATTTCATATGATTCTTAACAGTTTGTTCCCAGGCAGAAACCAGTTTTGAATCCACTGATTAGGTAATGCTTTCAAAAATGCATTATCTCACAGTTGTAATGCAATGTCTTCTGTGGCACTGGCTGTTGATACTGTAGATTGTGTAAATAGAGGTAGGTGGTTTGAATCCACCAATGACTGACTGATGTGACTGTGCTTTTATCTCTCATGTTGTACAGAAAAGGCTTCAAAGACATATATAATGAGAAGCTGTATATTGTTATTGTACCTTCCACCAATTCCTTTCCTTTCCTTTTTATCAGAAAGATCACCTTATTAAACAATGGTGATGTCATCCCTTCAAATTTGCTCTGTCACAATTGTAAAATAACATCCTGGGTGTCTCTTGTGATTCATGCAATGCCCTCCAGCTTGCAGTCTTAGATAGGTAGCCAGTTCTAACCCAGCAATTACTACTTACACTCAGTTGTGTGACTATCACTGTGAATGTACATGTAGATAACAAAGTTTTCACCCATCTATCTGTTGTGTACATGTTTCTGGAGATTCCTCTTACATGAATTTCTGTCCATTTTGTACAGACAAATGCTTTGTTTAACAATGATGATGTCTCTTGATAAAATTTGCCATTTGTGATATTAGAAATAAGCCTTCTCATCTTGCATAAAGAATTGTGACGATATTTCTGTATGCTGTTGCCTTAGTAAGCCCTGGGTTTGAATCTGTGATTATCTCTACATACTGTACATAATTGAGATCCTACCATCACAGTGACAACTGCATTATGCATCATGTGTGTTTGGGTACAAGTAGCATCATGCTTTGCTGTGTGACAATGAGACAGATTGCACCACTGTTTTAACCAAGTTACACACACACACATAGGCCTTGCAGCAATAAGATGAAGTAATGCCTTCAAGTACAATTATATCATGCAACTGTAGTCAGACTTATCCTGTGGCATATTCAGTCTTCCCAATATCATGTAGTTTCTGTAGTCACATAGGTAGGTGTTCAAAACCCACAGTGAGTGGTATAGTGATGGTGCATCAGTATACTGCTATTTATGAATGACATCCGTCACAGTGGTAATGTGTACAATTACAGGGGGAGAAGCATCCTGTATCACTTTTACCTCAAAGAACTGGTTTGCAACACAGTCATATGATGTAATGACTTCACATAGGTGGAGTTTCACATTTGTGTTAAGATTTCCAGTGTGGCTCATGTGATTCATATGTATTTAATTATCTTGTGGACTTACATATATGTTCAAATCCAACAAAGGACAACACTATGTGAGTGTAATGATGTGGCACAAACACCATTACAACAAGATATTTTGATCCATTTTTATATTGGACAAAAAACTTTGAACACCTTTTTGGGATTTCAGAGCAGTGGAAACAGATATTCTGGCATTCTTGTGTTGTGATTGCTCCAGTGGCACATGTAGTTAGTACTGACTTGTATAGCATATCTACACAGATAGATTACGGTTTGAATCTGCGGCTGTTTTATGTACAAAACAATGCAGACAGAAAAGATTGGCTTGTCCAAGCGACATTGATATTGGACTGTTCACACTTATGTGTACATTAACATAGCTATCTCCTTTTCATCACTCTGACAAACATTTATTGAATAATTTAACATCAAAAGTCCTTTCTTACTTCACAGCTTGATTTCTGTTATTTGTGGTAAGTTCTATTACTATCTCCTGTGGCATGCAAAGTCAATACCAGTGCTCTGAAAAGTGTGTAGTTTAATTGGCAAGGGTTTGAATCTGGTAACATCTATTTGTCCCATAACTGTATCAGACAGGAGCATCTTAGGCAAAGAAAGCAGTTGCAGCACAATTAGTGGGCCATATTTATAAGGTCTCACACTCCATGTTAGGGGATCCATATTCATTACAATAGAAGATTGATGTAATCGCTTCAAGGGTGTTCTTCATGATACAACCCATATGTCTCTTTCTACGGTGCCAGTGATCGATATACATCTCTCTGCAATCTACCCTGGCACGTGTTCAAGTCTGGAAAGATGGAAATGCTGAGTATGTCAGTAGTTGCTCACAAGTGTTACCTATTTTCCAAATAATGATGCTCTTTATTGATGTCTTCATACGAACATGTTATGTATCACTGTAATTCTTCTGCTCATGCTCTAGAGCTTTATAGGATATGAGGGCATATATAATATTACTTTATGTGTAACATGCTGCAAAATCATCACAAAGTGTGAGTGGGCTTGTGTTATGATTTTTTTTTTTTTGTGTATTTGTGTTGGTTAAAGTTATAGTAGTCTTTGCTGTAATTCCTTGTGAGCATGTTCAGTATAATGATGTAGCTGATGTGCAACATTTAGCAAAGGAGCCTTTGATTACTGCCTGTCATGAGATACAAGTGATTCTTCTGTATATTTCCACATTGTCACAGGTGTGTACACTGTCATAACAACTGTCAGTACTGTTTCCTAAACCAACATAAGGCAATGCCAGCTTTAATATTATTTAACCTGCTTGACTGTTGTAACATTAATTATGGAGATGTACTATATAACCTTCCTTCCCACAGTTTAATATACCTAGTAGACATGTCTAGTTAGGCATTCTCAATACAATCATGTGAGGGACAGAAATATTACTGATCATGCCACAAAACATGTATCATGGCAATCATACATTTAGGTTTTTATGATTATAATTATACATTTACATTAATATACAACACATGCTTGGCTAATACAATGACCTTCTTATAGTTACAAGTGCCAAAAAATGAAACAGAAATGTCCCTTTCTGGTAACTGTTCAATAAAATCAGTGTTTGATATGCATGTATCACATTCATTTCCCTTTGTTACCCTGTTACTTTGTGTCCCCCGCACAGCATTTGACAGCATTTCCATTTTTATTTAAGTATATGGGTCAATACAGTGAACAGGATTATTTCTAACACATCAATATGAATAATTATTTTTGACCAATATGCTGTTTGTACAATAATCACATCTTACCTAAGCACAGTTTATCCATCTAGCTTCCCCTCTTTCTTGTCTGTGCACTAATCCCTATATCTGAGTACAGTTTCCCTGTTTAACTTCTCTTGCATCTTAATTCTTTTATAAATGCTGTTACAGAAATAATGCAGGAACAGCACTCAGACTGCACCTTTTAAGAGGTTGTGCCTGGGGCACATTGCCCCTTTGCCACACCCTTGCCATGTTACTGACTTTTCATTACATTCAAAGCACTCTTTTATTTTTATTGCACATATGTTTACACATAAAAAAACTTGTTATTCAATTCAACCAAGGGCATTAATACAGACATTCACCTATTCAAAAGTAAGACAAAACATCCCAACTCTACATATATTATAATCTGTGCACTTTTACTCCCCGTTCTCCACCCCAACAGCTCAAGATTACAGAATATTAACTGAAACATGTTGTGCTCAGCTTTTCTTCTCTTTATACATTGAAATGCCTACATTTCCTAAAACTAAAAAAAGAAAAAGTACTTCTTAATTTAGTATCTTTATGTTATATAACAACTACTGAAAATACTTTACTATGCAACATGCAATTTCTATCATCAAATGTTTTATATAAATACTGATAAGAACAAAAAAGTGTTTTATTTACAGTTACTCCTTTTCATAGGTTCATAGGTTCATAGGTAGGTACTAGGCTATCAGCCCTAGGGCCTATACAAGCCTAGCCATAACGATTCCCTGGCTATTGCTTCCCATAAATATTTACTTTCCTGGACCCCTGTCTAGCAGGGCTACTGATGTGATCCCAGGGGTGAATTTCCTATCTCCCAATCCAATCGTCAAGGTTCCTCTTGAAGAGGGCCATTGAGGCTCTGCCTGACATGGGCAGCCTATTCCAGAGTGTGGGGAGTCCCTGGGTCAGGAACCTATCCCTCCAGCATGTTCTATTCATCATGATGACAAGGTTAAGATCCCTACAGTGTGTGGCTTGGAGGGATTGGGATTTCTTTAAGTGTAGCATGTCCAACAACTCTGGCAACATATGACCTTGTATGTTAGACTGAGATGGCCTCTGAGTAGGCGATATGCAACAGAGTATAGCTGAAGTTTCTTTAGATGGTCAGCATAAGGCATCTGCTTTAGGCCTGTAATTCTTTTTGTGAGGTATTTCTGTGGCCTTTCTAGTTGTTGCAGATGTCTTGTGAGGTACATACAAAATGGGGCATTGTATTCTATAATGGGATTAATGAGGGATGAGTACAGAGGAACAATGACCTCCTTTCTTCTGGACGAAAAACCCTTAGTGATGAGGTGTGCCACGTAGAAGGATTTTCTAACTGTTGTGGCTATGTGGTTATCAAAGGTGAGACCACTGTCCACCTGTGTCCCTAGGTCTCTTATCACACGTTCAGTGTTTAGTGTACTGCCACCTATGTGGTAGTTCATGGCTACATGTTTTTTCTCAAAGGGGACAACTATATCTTTTTTGGCATTTAGCTTGAGCCCATGGCTCTGGCACCAGGCATCTGTTTTAGTAAGGCCCTTTTGTAGGATATCCACATCATTTGGGGATTGAATAATGGCTCCCAGCTTGCAGTCATCTGCAAACATTGTAAGCCAGATCCCTTAGTGTTGACCTATACTTCAGAGAAGTAGATGCCAAACAAGAGTGATCCCAGGACAGAACCCTGTGGTACACCACTTGTCACTTGTCTGGAGCTGGATTTGGAGTTGGCTACTTTTACAGTGTGTGTTCTGTCAGTAAGCCAGCTTGCAACCCATTGAGTGATGTAGGGATTAATACCCAACTTAGTAAGTTTATCTATGATTCCAGAGTGGGGGATAGTGTTGTAAACCTTGGCGAGGTCCAAGTAGGCTGTGTGAACCACCTTACCCTCGTCCACAGTTCTGGAGACTGATTCAAAGAAGTTGATCGTGTTCAGGAGGCAAGATCGGCCCTTCATGAACCCAAACTGGATTGGGTCCAGTGTTTGAAGGTTGCCAATGTCTTTGTGTATAAGTTCCATGATAATACGTTCCATGGCCTTACAGATCAGGCTCATCAGACTGATGGAACGGTAGTTCCCGGGATCCAAAGTGGATCCCCCCTGGTGGAGTGGGATGACTGTAGCTGTGCGCCACTCTGTGAGTGTGAAGCCTGAGGTGAGGCTATGATTAAACATGACACATAGGTGAGGTGTCAGTTTATTTTGTAGTTCATGCAGTACACAGCCCAGGGTGTCATCTGGTCCCATGGATGCTGTATTCTTGGCTTTGGTGAATGCGGTTTTTACCTGAGTGGCTGTGATTACCGGAATTTGGCATTCTTTCTTTATTGAGATGGGCCATTTAGGGGGTGAGAAGGGGGTGTTGTTGGCACTGAATCTATCTGCCAGGATATTGGCAATATCCTTGGGATCAGTATATCTAGTGCCATTCTGCTGTAGCTCAGAACAGATCTGAGTATTGCCATTTAAATTCTTAAAATAGCTATAGAATGCCTTGTGGTTATCTTTGGAATTTGTGGCAATTTTGTTTTCGTAAATAGCTTTGGAAGATTTCTTCTGAGGCCGGTGACGGAGTTTTTGGAATCCTGAGTTCTTCCTCTTTTCTGCAACAGTTTCTTCCTTCTGTTGTACAGCTTGTTTATGGCAGGGGACCACTAGATTGGCTTCCTTTTTTTAGAGGACAAAGTCTTGCTTCTATTTGGGATGGTTTGGTCCATGCATGAGTGAATGTGCTCGTACAGCACCTTAGTGTAGGATTCAGCAGTTGAACTTCCAATTTCCATCTGCATGGGTGTCATGAAGTTTGTTACTTCTGACTTGAGAAGCATGAAGTTAGCTTTGGAGAAGTTTTTCTTTTTTCCTTTTAGAGTATTTCCAAACATTAATGAAATGAAGTGGGGTAAATACCTTTCATTCCTCCCACACATTAAACTAAGTCAACAAAAGTTCAATCTTTCTCAGCCACTTTTTCTTGTAAACACTTTACGAATGTGATTGATGCTTTATAGTCTCACATTTATATACTGGTTTCAGTGTTACTAGTCTTCTTCCTGTTCACCTCCATCTACCAACACCAGACTCTGGTTTAGGTCCAAGGTACTCCTAATTCTTCTAGTCAACTATTGTGCTTTTCTCCTGCTTCTGAAGCATTTTCCTTTGAAATATTGGAAAATGTTTCACTGGCAAATTCTGTCTATGGGCTTTATTATCAGAAGAATGGGAAGCAGAGTCCTCACTTTTCTGTTGGGCAAGCATTTGTATTTCCTCCTTAGCCTGTTTTGCATCAAAAATTTTTTTTTGTTCTTCGAAGAAAAATATTCTGAAGACAGCTGGATACAGCAGTTTGAATCTCATGCCTGCTTCTCTACATTCTCTTATTACCAGGATAAATTTGCTCTTCTTCTGCTTGGTGTTCAGTGAATAACCATTTTCCACTGACATTATACACTCTCCAATTTTTAATTCTTTGTCCTTATGCCACAGTTTTGTCAGGATCATCTCTTTCTGCTGGTGTGATTCCATCTTTACTAATACAGGTCTTGGATGCTTTCTCATGGCCAGGTTTGGAGCAGACACTCAATGTGCCCTTTCAATTAACAAATCCTGCTGTGGAATTCCAGTCCAGTTGTTTATTTTTGCTTTCATAAAATTAATATAGTCTGTTCCTTCCAGTTTATCTAGTACATCATAATACCTCAGGTTTCCTCTGCAAGCTCTGTCCTCTAACTGTACCATTTTTTGAATCAGCTCTTCCTGAAAAGTCTCATACTCAGCCAGCCTTTTCTTCATTTTGACCTCTGATTTTTTAATGTTTTTCAGTTCATCTAAATAGCTGTTTAAAGCTTCCTCCATAGTTTTCCAGATTTTTGTTTGAGTTGATATACTTCTTCAATTTATTTATTTTAATCAGTTCTGTGTACATTTGATTTATTTTTCCTCTAAATTACTTGAAGCTATCTCTCATATCAAAGCTGAAGCTTGAACTGTCTTTCGCTGAACAGCTGCAGGATTCTTCCTGGTCAGTGTGTTTTCTCTTCACATTTTCTTGTTGATTTTCTTTCAGGCTCTCTAAAAGTCTTCTTATTTATTTATTGACATTTGATTACCAGGAATGTCCGACTGGGTAGGAGCCCATTTTCAGCAGAGGCCCAAGAAGAAAAGCTCCAAAATATTTCAAAATTTTTAAGAACAATAATTTTACAGTCTTTAAAAATAATACAAAAAAAAAAACAACTGCAGTGTAAATACTTATACCAAATTAGACATAATAAGAAAACATTGATTAAGAATAGATTCAAGTTATATGATAATTATTTAATATTTAGAGAAATTTAAGCCAGTTTGTAGAGAAATTAAAGGTAAATGAATATAACACATACATGAATTTCAATGCAAAGTGAAAGAAAAGCAGGCTTATGGTATATTCTTTGCTGGCATCTAGCCAGTGTACCTACTAGCCAGTAACTGAACTAAAATTGTCAGAATTACTAGCCCTTATCTCTCAGTTTCTTTTTTCACATTGGGAGAGCTTAATTTTAGATGTTGATAAGTGTGTAGCCATCTTAGAATTCTGAAAAAGATCAATCTTTTAAGCATAATATTTAAAACCCTCTTTCCATTCATTCAATGTACTAACTCATCTGACTAATGAAAATAACTGAAAAAAGCACAATTCCAATGGCATCAATGAAATATACTTTTTTATTGTTAGCTCTTTTGCAAAAATAAAATACAGCACATATTTTATTCACTCTATATATTTCCTAGCACAAACAAAGCATACATAATGATCTAACATACAAGAAAATCGAGAAGAATGAAACATTTTGTACTGCTTTTTCTGCTGTGGTTTACAGTTTCATAATATGTTTCTATACTGTCATATTATTGTCTTGGAAACATCCATTCCATCAGAATATTTTCATAATTAGTATTATTTTACTGAGGAACTGTGCAGCCTCAGTAGTGATTTCAGGAATGTGGTTGGGATAAAAAGAAATGGAAACACATGAAACGCAGTCTTTCATTACAGAGTTTCATTTTGTTTTTCTATAAATAGTTTCTGGCAATATGATATGGTTGTTGAACTATCTACAAGATTTATACTATATCTCTAGTTTAAATTCCTTAATCTCCATATGTAAACTAAATTCACCTAGCTATGCCAATGTTCTCATTCAAAAAGAAAACAGGTAACCATGACAACTGGACTTAAAACAATTCTTCATCTAATCAACAAATATTTTAATGCAATATATTATCTGGGAGCCCAAGTTTAGTTACGATTTTCTGCAGGATGGCCATTTTCCACAGGGCACAAGGCAAATCTGAAGTCAGTACTTTGAATGTCTTCCTCTCAACCATGAGAATACAAATGTTAAATGAACAAACACAACATCTGTCCCATACTGGTTTGTACTGCAACAGCTATTGAAATTAATACCCATGGTTTTCCTCTCTGTACATTGCACTCACTATTGTCATACCTGCAAGTAATGCTGTGACACTGATTACATGACATCCATCAGGTGGACAGAGGAAATAATGAGCAAATCCTAACTCTCTGGTATTTCTACCTACTGCACATCATTGGGCATAGTCCTCTAACTTTCCTTATTTCTTCCTCCCCCCAACTTCTTACTTAAGAAGTAGAGTCATACAGGTTATGATACAGATAAAGATATATCACCCAGTGCTCTCCATCAACCATACAAATGTTTTCATTGAAACAGCCACCAGAATATGTGCTTAGGAAATTTTACTAATGCTTATTATTCCTTTCTATCATATTTTTCCTCTACTAAAGATAGAATTTGCTTCTGCATTAAGACACTGAAATATACCTAAAGGCATTGTGAGATGACCTGAAATGAAAAACTGATAACAGTGAAAGTTTAAACATTTATTTATTTAACATTTGTTTACCGGGAAAGTCCGCCTTGGAACAAAGCCAATTTTCAGCAGAGGCCCGGGGAGAAATGCTCCAGATGCATGTCTCTGTAATGTGGGAGGAGACCGGAGAACCCACAGAAAATCCACACAAACGCAGGGAGGACATGCAGACTCCACAAAGAATGTGTGTGTGTGTGTTTGTGTGTGTGTGTGTGTGTGTGTGTGTGTGTGTGTGTGTGTGTGTGTGTGTGTGTGTGTGTGTATGTATATATGTATATGCACACATCTAATCACGTTTCATAAAAATGTGTGTTTATAAATGTATGTATGTGTATGTGTATGGATGCATATCATCATATACTCATCATCATAGCATATATATATATATATATATATATATATATATATATATATATATATATATATTTACACACACACACACACACACACACACACACACACACACACACACACACACACACACACAGAGTTCATACTAAAATATTGAAGCTTGATAAGGTGGGATTCATATAAAACAATTCAGTGTCACAATCTGGAAAGGTTGACCTCTTTAAAAATTATAAGAATTATGATGTATCAGTTTTGCAGGGGGTCTGCCCCTTGAACTTTCCAAAATGAGAGCTCTGCCTCCACACCATCAATATCTACTAAAGGTAGCAACCCTGCACCACCCTACTAATGTGAACTTACCCTAATCCTAATCTTAACCCTGCTCTTGCACCTAACCTTAACCCTACACCTTACCTTGGAAAAAAACATTCTGTTACACTACCACTACACCAGATAGTTTCAGACACAAACCAAGAAGAAACTTCACAGTGTGGAGTGTGTGAAGTTCACTCTTTAAATAATGTTATACACAAATTCACTAATAAATATCAAACTTTAAAATATGTACTACAAAATAATAAAATAATATAAAACAGAAAATAGTAGGTAGTCCACAGTTGAGTTAAAAATTAATATCCTTTATTGAAACACACAAACAAGCAATCTTAGTTGGGTATAATGAACAGCATTAAAAACATTCCTTATTTATTTATAATCAGGTTGTTTGGAGCAAGGGAGTGGTTACAAAGGGTGCTTCTGTTAAGCACAATCTTCTTTTGGCTTTTCCTAGTTAGGGGTTGCCACAGCGGATCACCTGTCTTCTCATGACTGGCAGCAGAGTTTTACAGTGTCAAGTTGCCAGCCCGACACCCAACCTTCCACAGAAGGCACACACATGCACGCACTCACACCTAGGGCCAATTTGGAGTATCCAATCCACCTAAAGCATGTCTTTGGGATGAAACCACAGCACCTGGAAGAACCCCACATGACCACAGGGAGGACATGCAGACTCCGCACAGAGGGAACCCCAGCCGAGGATTGAACCGGAGAACCTTTTGCTGTGAGGTGGCAATGCTAACCACTGCACCACCATGGCCACCCGCTTCTGTTAAGAGCAATAAAAGCATTAAAACATTCCCTTTAACAAGTCCACCTTCCCCCTTAACACCATAGTGTAAACTAAGACTGTGCTACCTTAGAACTGAAACTAAAAATCCAGAGACAAATTAAAATATATAACATAAGAATAGCTTATTAAGGCTAACCTATTAATCCGAACTTTATTAATTAAGAAATTATCTCACTAACAAAATGAATAATTAACTAACAAAAAGATCTACCACTAGACATCTATCAGAATAAATATTAATACTTATAAACTGAAACACTTTTAACAAAGATCGCTTTCATACCAAATAAATACTTCATCAGGTTTGTGTGTAAAAACATATCATAATATAAATGAACATATGTATAAATCTACAAGTGAACACCTAAGTAGGCTGAAAACCATAGCTATAATTGCTAAGGTGGAAATACAGTGAAAATGTTAAAAATAAGCATTAAGGCCATGGGAATCGATTCAAGCATGACATCTAACTAAGGAAGCACTTAGTTTGAAATAAGTGCATTCAAGAGTATCAGAAAACAGCATCAATGTCAATTATTTTCATTGAAAGATATTTACATCGGATTTTTTTATAACAATATTAGCATATATAATATTAGCATGTAATGTCATCATTAATTAGTCCGTTATCAAACTTTTAATTGTCTTTTAAATAGTGGGGCAGTTTTCTGAGTTCTAGTATGCTTTTTATGGAGCAAAAACATACTAGAACTAAGAAAACTGCCCCATTGTTTAAAAGACAATTAAAAGACTGATATGAGACTGATTAATGCTGACATTACATGCTAATATTGTTATAAACATTTATCAAACATTGTAAATATTTTACAATGAAAATAACTGACATTGGTGCTGTTTTCTGATACTTTTACTCATTTAAGCTAAGTGCTTTCTTAGATGTCACACTTGAACAGATCTCCAGGCCCTTAATGCTTTATTTTTAACATTGTTCACTGTATTTCCACCTTAGCAATTATAGCAATGGTTTTCAGCCTACTTGGGTGTTCACTTGTAGATTTATACATATGTTCATTAATATTATGATACGTTTCTATACACAGACCTGATAAAGTATTTATTTGGTATAAAATCGATCTTTGTTAAAAGTGTTTCAGTTTATAAGTATTAATATTTATTGTGATAGATGTGTAGCGGTAGATCTTTTTGTTAGTTATTCATTTTGTTTGTGAGTTAGTTTCTTAATTAATAAAGCTTGGATAAGCTATTATTATATTATATTATATATTTTAATTTGTCTCTAGATTTTTAGTTTCATTTCTAAAGTAGCACAGTCTTAGTTTACACTATGGTGCTAAGGGGGAAGGTGGACTTGGTTAAAGGAATGTTTTAATGCTTTTACTGTTCTTAACAGAACCAGTACTCCCTCACTCCAAATAACCTGATTATATATAAATAATACATGTTTTTAATGCTTTTCATTATACCCAGCTAGGATCGCTTGTGTGTGTTTCAATAAAGGATATTCCATTTTTAACTCAACTGTGGACTACCTACTATTTTCTATTTTATTATTTTGTAGTATGTATTTTACAGTTCGATCTTTATTAGTGAACTAGGTGCATAACATATTTCAAGGACTGAAATTCATACCCTACACACTGTGAAGTTTCTGCTTGTTTTGTTTTTGACCTAGTATAGGTTGCGTACTGGGTTTTCTGAGACTTTGAGGGATACCACGGATGTTTCTTTTTATAGTTTCAGACACAGATGCACATACCAAGAAGCATGCCTAACAGTAAAGCTGTTCATTTACCCAACCCTTACTGTAACCCTAATCCACCAGTAAAGCATTCCTAACCCTAATGCAATCAACCTACCTCTAACTACATTCTGGACTATGTTTTATCCTGTTTGCATTCTGACAGTGTCCTTCTGAGTGTCTACATTCTAAACTGTCTAAATTCTGAATGGCAACTACACTCACACACAGAAACATGCGCTAAAAGGGCATTTACAGACAGGAACAGGAAGGAAGAAAAGGTTTATTGGCAAGCCTGGCGAAATACTAAGGAACAAAATGTAAATTTAAGATACAAGATATGCAGAGGTAATGAGCCTCTTATAGCTAGAAGTTTTGGTCCAGCCCATGCAGTCATCTGGTGGGAATATCAAAAACTGGTTCGGGGAAAAGGATAGGGCAGCACAGCACACAGCAAGTACACAGCAAGAGGTTTTCCGGTTTGATTCCTGGCTGAGCCACCTTCTGTGTGAAATCTGCATGTCCTTGCCTTCATATTTGTTTTCTCCAGGTGCTCTGGTTTCCTCCCAACATTCCAAAGACATAGACACTCTAAATTGGCCATATGTGTGAGTGTATGCATGTGTAGTATAGAAGAACAGCCGCAGCAGGGCTAACCACTCGGGCAGTTTGAACCTTGACTGTAGATGATTGTCACTGTTAAAGTGATGCCCTGATCTCATATGCAAAAATGAAAAAAGGGGTTTTGGATGGCTGTATGCTTATCTATATATATATATATATATATATATATATATATATATATATATATATATATATATATATATATATATATATATATATATATATATATGTATATATATATATATATATATATATATATATATATATATATACACACATGTGTGTGTGTGTGTGTGTGTGTGTGTGTGTGTGTGTGTGTGTGTATGCATTATATTATACACTGTCTGGGGTAAAACAATTGATTTCTGTGGTGCATGCTCAGTTGCTTGACAAACATCATGTAGTCTCCATAGTCTATTCCATTTTGTAAGAGGGTTGATGTCCCCTTACTCCCCCATTTATGTCAGATTTTGAAAGGGAAAAGGCAGTTATGGAGGGCACCAACCCCACCCCACCCCACCCCTTCCATTGATGGCATGCATACTAAACTATATGATGAAGCCTTGTTAAGAGAAACATGGATGCCCCTCCTTAATGCCCACATCACTGTATCGGACAGAAAGGGACCAGGTAGTCTATATTCCAAAGGAGCATTTCTTCCTTTCTTTCTTTCTTTTTTAATACCAACATTTGATAAAGCCCATGATACACTTCTGATACTGTGAATACAATTCAACTTATTAGCTTAAATGTTTAAACATGAACTTTAAATATATTCCAACTAATTGTGTTTACATGATATCTTCATCTGTCTAAAGTCTTTGATTGATGTTACCACCTGTTTAGAAAAAGGATAAGCAGTTAAACATTCATTGGTTTCACAAAATGTCATTTTTTTCCCACCTGATGTTGCTTTTCTTTTTTTTTCTTTCTAAAAAGAATAGTAAGCTAACATGTTGTCATTAATTATGTTCTTCAGCAATATTTTTATTTCACTGCTAAAACTCAAGAAAGTAGGTGCAGTATAGCATTGCCCATATTTTCACATGAGATTCCAAAAAGAAGAAAATACTTGCACTAGTGAAATGCAGCTGTATGATTTTAGCTGTAATATATCTGATAATCTAATTCATATTAAAATTTCTTGCATCATTCCAAATGCAGAAAAATAAGAGATGTGACTACAGAAACAAGGAACATCTCATAAGTTAGCAATACAGCTATTTTATACATTAAGATTTCAGATATTCTTTGCATGAATCTGCATGTCCTCCCTGCAGTCGAGTGAGTTTTAAGGACATGCAGGTAGGTGTGTGTGTGTGTGTGTGTGTGTGTGTGTGTGTGTGTGTGTGTGTGCGAGTATGCCTTATGTGAAGGTTGTGAGCCAGGCTGGCAACTCGACACCGTAAAAATGCCACTGTCAATTATACTGGTGATCTGCTGTGGTGACCCCTAACTGGGAAAAGCCGAAAGACATTGTTTTGCTTTGCATGAATGATGCAACTAATTTCAGATCAAAATATGCAAACATGCATGTTTGTCATGTAATTTTGTGCAGTGTGAAATATGAAGAGGGATTGTAGGGAAATTGGTATGCATGTTGCTGAAAATATATTCTCTACTATTTGCAGATGTGCAAAAGCAAAGCACTTCCTAATCAGGACACTTTTAATGTATGAGTAGTTCCCTCCTCTCCTCATACAAACAATTACTGAACTAAGTTAATAAAATGTACAACACTGTTTGATACATTCTAAAATGTGCAAAGCTATCATTGTCTGATCATTTCAAACTGTTGATTCTGAACAAGTTTATGCTGGTATTTTTCCTCAGAAGGACTTGAAAGCAAGCATACATCTTGAATAAACATTTTAGAAAATAACATGCATCCTAAACATAAATCATCAGTTTCCATTCGAGTTGGGTGTCACCCTTCTGCACCTCTGCATGCAAATATTTGTTGCTTTTCACTGTAATCCATTTCTTTAACACTGACAAGAGTAGCATATGGATTTAATTAAATGTGAGTTAAAGCATACAGATATACAGTCTGTAAGGAAAAAGAACACCTGACACCAATGTTTTTGTGACTTCCAAGCTGATTCTACATCAGTGTATAAAGACAATGAGGAACAGATTTCTAAACTCCAGAGAATTTACGGCTTCTGATATTAGGAAAGCAAGCTCACACCTTATACAAAATAGTTAAATGTGCAAGTGAACTCTTGTGGTGGTCATAAAGATTTAGCTTCATTTTCAAAAGACTATATACTGTGGTTTAATAACTTTCAAAAACATTTGATGTGCCGTAATGAGTACAAATATCATAGGTGGAGTTGCAAAATTGAGATATAACATGAATAATACACCAGCGGAGAATGTGAACTCAGACACAACAACCTCCTACAAGGTAAAAAGAAGGTTAAACCTGAAGAATATATAAATACTGAGTTGGCAATCATGTGTTCAAACTACCAGATTAGAAATTTGGGGATTCATGCCACATTCCTAACAAAATGAATCACAATTACTTTGTGGTAGGAAATGACTGGCTACATGCACCTCCTTTCTAATATTTTTCCATCATTGTGACTCCCCCTCCCCCACCTCTGATCTTTCTTAACTTTTCTTCCAATACTGTGCAGAATCCAGGAGATAATAATAGCCCCCACTGGTAAATATGTTCAAACTTAGGCACTGTAGCTTTAAACTAGGAACTGAATACTTCTAACCTTAAATGTCACCCAGTTTAATCTATCTCACCTTTTTTCTTTAGTGTTACAGTCAAAATTAAAAATACAATTTTTTTTCTTGACACAAACAGCTCATATTTGGTAACAGCATTTAAAATGGAAGAAAATCTCTGTCTTTTCTGCTCTTTTTCTTGGCCCCATGGTTACTGTGCTTTGGTAAGCTCAGGTAATGACAGTGGGACCCCGGCGTCCTGTCCGGTCATGGATCTGGGAGAGTTTCAGTGCGATCGCTATCAGAGGACCCAGTACAGCCTATAAAATGAAAATATATAAATGTAAAAATATGGAAAAGCCCAAGGGAGCATTGTGAGAAAAAATCTGGTAACATTATATATTATTTATTAGCTTACCTAATGTAAATAATGCAGTTTTTTTTAACAGATAAATACACCAATCAACACTCTAAAAACAAAAACAATAATAATAATAATAATAATAATAATGATGATAATATTATAGCACTGAAAAGGCTTAAATATAATGGGAAGGTACTATTTAATTTGCAATAAATATATATGTATTTAGGAACACTTCACAATGCCGAAATCCTGAAAGACTGAATTTCATATGGTCGAGACCATATGATCGAACTTTCAGAATCCTGACATTGTAAACGGAGATCTGCATAGAACATGGAATAGGAAATTTCCCTTTTAATTGCTGTAGTGCAATCATGGAGTTGGAATATTTAAGTAGCGGGGGTGTGGGGAATGCAGAAACATTTAAATTGTTGGGGTTTTTTTTGGATTTGTTTCAGAATGTCGAAATTCTGAAACATCGATCATATGGTTTTGATCATATGAAATTCGACATTTCGAGATTCTGAAGTGAATCCATATCTATCTATCTATATATATATATATATATATATATATATATATATATATATATACTAACAGCTGTAAACTCTCCGATCATGTAAGAAGAATTCGATTGATATAACACTGTTAAACTTCCAAAACTTTAACATAAAAATTAAAAAAAAAAAAAAATCTATATATATATATATATATATATATATATATATATATATATATATGTGTGTGTGTGTGTGTGTGTGTGTGTGTGTGTGTGTGTGTGTGTGTGTGTGTAGATAGATAGATATAGATAGATATTTCATTTATGTGCACTGCAGTTTCATGCTCATTTCATACTTGCAGATAATCTGTTCCCTGGCAGTGAGAAGTCGGCAGATCATTTGGTTTTAATAACTACTGCACAAAAAAGCCACATGTCATAAATTACGTAAGTTTAAATTACATAGTCAGTGTGGTACTATGGCTCATTTAATACACATCTTTAGTTATGTGGTATATCTAATGATCACCTCAGGTGTTATCCTCACATTTTACCCATTAATCAGCATCTTACCTTAGTGTCTTCTCCCTTCAGTAGCTAATAGCTGCCTTTGACATTTTAAAAAGAATAGGGTAGTACAGACATTCCTGGGTTGAAATCCTCATATTTTTTTTAATATTAAATCTGAAACCCACTGCAAACCTATAGAAAAGTGCAGGGCTGGTGTTCCCATTTTGGGGGCCCCCAGCAGATGACAAGTTGGAGGTCCCCTGATCTGAGTCTACGCATCACCTTGTCACTGCCACCCTTCCTAAGCAATATTTTAGTTCATACTGCAAAGTTTTAGGAGTAGTGCACACAGACTGACCTGTAGCTACAGTATTCCTACATGACAATAGGCCTGTGTGCCACACTATGTTGGACCATCTCACAAAGGAGTATTTATGGTTACTGGCATTTAGTTGCAACAATGACACATTGCAGCAACTATATGTACAGGTCTGGACTTAGATGAAATGGCATCCTAGACCTACTGTTTCAGCACCCCATCCACCCCCACACCCTCCAGCCTTCCCTTGGTTTTCCTATTTAAAACATGTCCCTCATTTTTAGCCTTTATTCTGGTATTATTGGTATTGCACTGAACTCTTCAGCAAAGAAGTTGGCAGTTATAGTATCCGCTCTTCTGCCAGTATTTATAAAACTCCCTGTAATACCATTTTTTAGGGAGGGTGGCCTAATGGTTAAGGTGTTTGCCTTACAAACACAAGGTACAGGGTTTGAATCTCACAGGGAATAACTGGCTAGGCTTAAAATGGCTCGCAAGGGCAGTTAGCCTAGTACTAACCTATGAACTATGAGAAAACCATCCCTGAAGATCAGAAGCATCAGCTGTTCTTTAACTCCAAGGTATGCATTCAGATCAGTCACGTGGGGATGATCACCTCTCTAGTGCTTACCCTGTCTATGGTCATTACTAGCTTTATTCTAACAGAGTCATATCACATCCCTGTTTAAGTTAAACAGCCTAATCAGGAAATTAATACATTTTTTCCACCTCATTTTACCCCAATCAGCTGTAGCTTTTGTCGGGCCCCCATGCAGTCAAGAATGACTGGGGGAGCACTTGCAGCCATGGGTATTGCAGGTACCTAAAGCTGGATATGTTGTTAATTTTAGTGAAGAGAATATCCACTAGCAGGGTTTAACTAAGCCAGGGGCTCTATGTCAGTGGTAAAATATTTAATGGAATTGTGAAAGCTGTTGCTTGATAAAAAAACTGTTACTATTACCGGTGATATCTTTGAATTTTAAAGGATATATAAATAAGAGTTATTACCCACCTGGTTTATTAAAAATGGAAGGTTCATGTACTAGCTTTTGTTGTTTTGACAGACATGTTACAAAATATCAAGATATGATAACGTGCAGTGGTTGGGGGTCCCCCAGGAACAGGGGGCCCACAGTGACCACAGGGTTCAGTGGTGCCTAAAGCCAGCTATGGAAAAGTGACATATCAAATGGCTAAAGATAGGTCTGCAACTATGCGACTGTAATTTATTTGCTGACATAATCATATCTGAAGATAGTAAAAGTCCTAAACCAAGAAGAAAACAACTTTTTGATGACATCTTTGCTCAGACTATTAGGAGTCAGTATGGAACAAAAATCAGATGTAGGTAAAAGAACAGAATGTGCCAAATATGTAGTATAGAAAGACTGTGACTATAATAAAAGAAACCGAAGAGCACTTTTGGCTAACGTCAAAGAGTGAAACAATACTAATTTCATAAACTTTAATCGTACTTTGACTTAGGAATGGGGTCCATTCCCATCATGGTATCAGAAACCCAAAAGACTTGGAAAAATTAGAAAAGACAAAAAACTTATGGTAGGCCTCCTCGGTCTGATAACTCAGTGGATGAGGTAACCCCTTCTCAGGTTCAGGAGAAACAGACAGTATTATAGCAGTTTGGGGAAATGTTTACTGGTAAGCTAGGCTGTAAAAATCTGGTGGAGCATCATATGGCCACAGGGCCATGTTGGGTCATCAAACTGTCCTCTTATCAGCTGACTGAGCAGATTAAGCAAGCATTAAGAGGGACATTGCAGAAGGTGTTAGATCTCAAGACAACCATAGAGTCCAACAGTCTCTGGGCCCCAGCATTAATGCTGAAACTCATGAGAACTTGCAGCACCAGGTTCCGTGTAAACTACAGGAAAATAAAAAGTCATACAGAGACAGATGCTTATCCCAGGCTACAGACAAATGACGGGTTAGGGTATCTGGATGGTGCTAAGCATGTAATTACTGCTGACTTGACCAAAGGTTACTGGCAGGTATTCTTGATACCTGCAGCAAGTTAAAGGTTAGCTTTTGTGGCACCTTTTGGGTTATAGGAGTTCACTAAAATGCCATTTGGGATGAATAATGCCTCGGTAAACCTTTGAAGGTTGGTGGACAGCATCCTAGCAAGGCCAAGGACCATGTTCTTGCATACCTGGCTAGATGATACAGCAGTTTACAGACAGTCCTTGAAAGAAAATGTTCAACATATTACGTGGTGCAAGGCAGACAAAATAAGGTAGGATTTATTATTATTGCTCACAAGTGTCAGGAAGGAATGGCAAAAGTGTCTTATTTGGGCATAAAATGAATGGTGGTAAAATTCAGCCACAGCCCGCCAAGTTGAAACTTATTCATCCAGGGCCTAACCCTGTTGCCAAGGATATAAATTCAGATAGCCCTTTAAGACAAGGAATTGGACTGTATACCAGAAAAATACACCTTCAACTCAAGCTTCAGTGAGGTCTAAAAGGGAAGAGGTGCGAGTCATATATATGTATATATCTAAGACAGAAGGCTTTATATACCAGCATGCATCAAGACAGAAGGCTTTATATACCACCATGTGTCAAGACAGAAGGCTTTATGTACAACCATGAGTCAAGACAGAAGGCTTTATGTACAACCATGAGTCAAGACAGAAGGCTTTACATACCACCGTGAGTCAAGACAGAAGGCTTTATATACCACCATGAGTCAAGACAGAAGGCTTTATATACAACCATGAGTCAAGACAGAATGCTTTATATACCACCGTGTGTCAAGACAGAAGGCTTTATATACAACCATGAGTCAAGACAGAAGGCTTTATATACAACCATGAGTCAGGACAGAAGGCTTTATATACCACTGTGAGTCAAGACAGAAGGCTTTATATACCACTGTGTGTCAAGACAGAAGGCTTTACATACCACCGTGAGTCAAGACAGAAGGCTTTATATACCACTGTGAGTCAAGACAGAAGGCTTTATATACAACCATGAGTCAAGACAGAAGGCTTTATATACCACCGTGCATCAAGACAGAAGGCTTTATATACAACCATGAGTCAAGACAGAAGGCTTTATATACCACGATGCTTCAAGACAGAAGGCTTTATATACAACCATGAGTCAAGACAGAAGGCTTTATATACCACCGTGTGTCAAGACAGAAGGCTGTATATACAACCATGAGTCAAGACAATAGGTTCATAGGTTCATAGGTTCATACTAGGCTATCTGCCCTAGGGCATTTATAAGCCTAGCCAGAGTGTGTTTGGCTTTCGCCACCCATTTTAAATTAATTTTGCTATGCCTTTTTTTGAGGTTAGTATACTGTGCCTCTGTCTAACAGTGACACAGAAGTGATAGCCGGGGTAAACCTACGATCTCCCATCCACTCATCAAGATTCCTCTTGAAGAGAGTCAATGTGGGACTCTGGCTTTATATACCACCGTGTGTCAAGACAGAAGGCTTTATATACAACCATGAGTCTAGACAGAAGGCTTTATATACCGCGTGTCAAGACAGAAGGCTTTATATACAACCGTGAGTCAAGACAGAAGGCTTTATATACCACCATGTGTCAAGACAGAAGGCTTTATATACAACCATGAGTCAAGACAGAAGGCTTTATATACCACCATGTGTCAAGACAGAAGGCTTTACATACCACCGTGAGTCAAGGCAGAAGGCTTTATATACAACTCTTCATCAAGAAAGAATGCTTTATATATGACTGTGTGGCAAGACAGAAGGCTTTATATACCACTGAGAGTCAAGACAGTTGAGAAGGCTGAAGAAAGCTAAGCTCCCAACCACGTATCCTCTCCACCTTCTGTAGAGGTGCTATTGAGAGTAACTTCACCAGTAACTTTACAGTGTGGTTTGGAAGTTGTACAGCTACAGAGAGGAAGGCACTACAGTGAGTGGTGAGGGTCGCAGAGAAGGTGACAGGTACCAGTCTTCTATTGATACAATAACTTTACTTTGCAAGAAGCATCAGAAGGTCCACCAAAATAATACAAGACACCATGCATCCAGTGCATGAACTGTTTAAGCATCTGGCATCGGGTAGAGGATATCATAGTATCCGCTGCAGGACTACCAGATTTAACAGCAGTTTCTACCCGACAGTAGTCAGACTTCTGAACTTTAGCAAAAGTCCAAGAGAGCTAGACATTAACTAAGTCAAGAGCTAGACATTAACTAAGTCAGTTCTTCTTTTCTTTTATTTTATTTTCTTCCTGTAGTCTTTTGTATAATATATACCACACAAATTCCAAGTAAGTGCAATATTTATTTATTTTAGCCCTATCAAGTGCAGTATTAGATGACTTGGCAATGTGCAATGTGTAATGTGTCTTTCATTTAAATGGGGCAGTTGTTATAACTTAGGGGAGGGTATACTTATTCTGTATTTAAGTGTTGAAAAATTTTCTGCTCTTTTGTATACGGGGAGTAGGATTGTATATGTTATGTTCATTCTTTTACTTGTATGTGTTGTTTTACTTTCTGTTTGTAATCTCAGGAAAAGAGCTGTTGCACAAAATTCCTTTAGGTTACGTGTGAGGTCCTAAATGACAATAAAGTTTACTTTGAATGAATGAACAAATGAATGAATGAATGAATGAAAGGCTTTATACACCATCATGTATCATACAAAAGGCTTTATATACTATCATCCATCAAGACAGAAGTCTTTATATACCACCATGAGTTAAAACAGAAGGCTTCATATACGACTGTGAGTCAAGACAGAAGACTGTAGGAATGGACAATATTACCTACCATCCCTGGAAACCAGTATGTCTGCGTGTGTGTGTGTGTGTGTGTGTGTGTGTGTGTGTGTGTGTGTGTGTGTGTGTGTGTGTGTGTGTGTGTGTGTGTGTGTGTGTGTGTGAGATTATTTAGAAGTCTGTCTATAGTATTGTGAGCAAGTGAGTGTTGGAAGACAATGAAACTCAGAGTATTGAGAAAGGGGTCTGGGGAGTTAGACCACAGACACTGTTCAGTAGATTGTTCAGAGTAGAGCCTCCTTATGGGTACAGCTGGGGTTGGGGACATATCCAGGGTAGAAGTACCTATTACCTGCATGCTGTTGTGGCCAGGCTGCAGTTAAGAACTTGATTAGTAATTCACATTTGTGTGTCTTTTGTAGACTTTAATCTGTTTGGTACCAGTGGTGTGGCCCAAGGGACCATACTGCTAGGGGTCATTTACACTGGTTAATACTGGTTGGATTCAAAGCCTATCATTCAGTGGACGATATTACTTACACATAGCACCTGACACAAAACAACATGGACAAAGAGAAAATATGTAAACTCCACAGAGAAAGCACACAGAACCACACTAGACATCCAATAACCAAGCTGTAGTAACTACACCTCTATACCGATGTGATAACTCCCTGTTAAATCCTTTCTGTCATTAGTCTCCAGAAACATTCATATGCATTACTTAGTTTTCCAGTAGTTTAATCTATTTTTCCAGTTTTGCCACAATGAGGTTAGATCTATATCTGTGTCAAAACAGGGCAATGCAAGGTGATGCAGTGTTACTTATTTTTAATCAGATTATCTATGTTATTTTTTTAAAGTTACTATACATTTTTACCAGATTATCTGTTTTCTGAAGGAAACTTTTGACATATGTACTTTAAATCTGTTGTCTTATCCATACTGATAGTATTTTCGATGCTGTGTTAGTGCAGCTAAACTGTGGAACCACATCTCACTACCACTGAAATCCATTCAGAATGCAAATTCATTTAAAACATAATCAAATACCCCCAGCTTGTCATATCATCGAACCATTTCTCTTCTTTCAGAATCATGCACACCACAACTGGTCCTTACCTATGCTTTAATTTTAATAGTATCTTTCAGTCATATTCATTATTTTGTGACCCTACTCATTCCCACCTTTATATTTCTAATATAAATTATATTATAGCCATCTGTATAATTATTTCTGAACCTGCTTTACACCCCACCTGTGAACTACAAGATCAACATTTTCTGCCCTACCTATTTCTTTCCTTCACCTCCACTTCTTTGAATTAATAAGCACTAATTGCATGATCTATTATCTATCTGAAAAACCCACTAATACACCTCTTCAAATGCTCAGTGTTTAACACATACTAAAGCACAAGTACCTTTTATACTACAATAGCAGCCTCTGCTTTCATATGCATGTAATCTAATCTGCAATTGTATGTGTAATTCTTAATGTGTTCTATTTAATATCTTACCATATATATTACTTTATGTATGTTAAAAATGTTTGTAATATGTTTGAGCTTTTCTCCTCGGGTCTCTGTTTAAAAGGGTTTTTTGACTAAACCAATTGGACAAACCCAGTTAACAAAAGCAAAATAAACTAAAATAAAATAAAAAATAATGTTGCCACTGCTTGTAATGCATTGCATTTGACTGAAACATTGTTTTGTGGTTACTTTATGCTTCTGAGTAGACTTAGACCAAACTTTTGACTGAAATTTATTTTAGTAAATCCTGACTAATGCAATGATACTGATAAAGTTCTTCAGAAAAAAAGAAAAACAAAATTCTTTTTCACAGTTTTGTTTCTGCAGATTCTGACAGAGGAATGCTGCTGCTGAATGATATACTAGAAAATAATAAAGCCGATTTGTAACTCAAGCTAGACAGACCGGAAAGAAGCTACAACCAGATTATCTTGAACAGTCTCTACAGCTTCTCATAACTGCTTCTCTCATCATTAATGTCGTTTTTCTAATGGGGCTTTTTTCCTCATTGCCAATAATATCATGTGCTGCCTAATCAGCTGGGAATACCTTGGTATACTTTAACAGACAGCTAAGGATTCACTAGATTATATATATATATATATATATATATATATATATATATATATATATATATATATATATTTAGGAAACAAATGGGGCTCACACTTTAAACATCAATAATCAAATAAATAAACAACTAAAATGTTTGGCCATACCCCAAATTAAAAAAAACATGATCAGGTTTGGGGAAAATATTATAAGTGACTGACAGTCTGTTATTTGTTATCTTACAGACATTTTGAAAATGTTGTTAAAGTCTAATGACTGGAGGTCATTCATACATTGCTTAGTATCCCCAAGCACTGTGCCAGTCAGAGATATACCTTAATAGAAATCATGCATAGCACTAAGGCTCCTTCTTGGGGGTTGTTATGATAGGTGCCATTGTCTAAAAGCAGCTCAGGATGTAGTTAGCATGCTCTTGAAACAGGACAGTCTTCAATAGCTCTCTAGTAGGGAGGCCCTAAGTTATTGTCTATGGGCAGGAGATCATCACATAGCCAGTTGCCCCTCAGTTATTTACAAGTGAGATGCCCACATCACTTTTTATTAAAATAATCAGCCCAATGTCATATTGCCATAAAATGCTGTCATCTTTTGTTCGAGATAACCATTCCACTGTTGAAATCATCTGGAGAACACAAGGTGCTCAGTCAGTACAAGTCAGTCCCTGCTTATTAGTGGACAGGTGAAGTACTTCGTAACACACAAACATGATCACTTAGATTTTTTTCCAGTGCAGCAACAAGTTATCCCCTATGGAGAAATATACTTTGTTCATCATATAGTTGCCAAATGAATTTTTCATGAGGGCCTTCTGCTATTATATAAACCTAATTCTTTCTGTCTGCTTTTATCTGCCCCATATCACATAGTACACACCACAGCAGATTGCCATTATTTAGAACAACAGCAGTTCTAATACAGGTTTTTAAGAAAAAAAAAACAAATAGAAGAAGATGAGATATAAAGACACACTTGTAAGAGACCTCACTATTTCTCCATCCCGTTAAGAGAAGGTAATAGAGTCAAACACAATAAAATAATACTGAAGGGGAACACTCAAAGCCAGGAACCAGTTTGAATACTGCTGATCTAAAAAAAAAATCCTTGCTTTCTTTATAAGAGATTGTTTTATTTATTTATTTATTGTTTTTTCCTTCACTGGTACACTTGCTTCTTGGGACCTTTACACACCAACAAAAGTTGAGACTAATGGGCCAGCTGATAAGATGAAGGGGCATCAAACTGATAAAAAAATGCAGGAAGCATGGACTAGAATGCTCCAAACCTTAACAGTAGATACAGTCTATATCAAGTGCAAAGCTACAGACTACAAGGCTCAGTTTAGCCATATTCTGTTCCTCATGGCAACCCAACAGTGGAAAATTTGCATTAACAAACATCCTTAACAAATAAATAAACTGATTAACTAATTAACAAGCTAGGCTTCACTCCACTGACCATGGTTCCTCAGTCATTTGTCCAAAATTGTAAGAATCTTTACCTTCTCTTAAAGAACATCCCTCTTACCCCATTGTTCTGATCAGAAATAAAAGTACATTTCAAGACTCTAGGAAAATACAACTGCTGTCTGTCTGGTCATATAACTTCACCACTTCATACCCTGCTTCCCTCTACACACCTTGCCTGACTCTACTTTTAATTGTGATTCTTTCAGCACGCCAGCTCTGATTTCCACCCTCTCTCTCTCTCTATGTATATATATATATATATATATATATATATATATATATATATATATATATATAGATATATATAGATATATATATATATAATATATATAAACACACACACACATATACTTAAAATGTGTGCATATATTGTGTTTTGTCAGTCACTGTGTACTTCATTTTACTATTGCCTTTATACCTTCAAGCCAACTATGATGTGCACTTTGCATATGATACAGATTCACTTTGTAGATAATATATGTATATATTGCATTTTTTCATTCGCTTTGTATATAATGTCATGTATCTATGGTGTTTACCCTAGGCTGAAACTGAAACAGGTCCACTGGGATCAGTCCTTTACCTTGGTTAACAAATTCAAACTGAAATAAAATAAAATAAAATAAATATTTTCCAACAAAGATAAAATTAGTAATTGGAAGTACGCATGGCACAAAAGGATGCTTCATATGAGAATATAGACAATAAATTTGACAATTTAGAAAATTGAGCTAGATAGAATAATATCCACATTCTAGGCTTTCCAGAGAGCTCGGAAGAAGATGATCACGAGGGTTTTATTACATATGAGATACAGAAGCTTTTAGGAGTGGGGTTTAATCCTAGTTTAGAGAGGCAGAGTGACTAGGTTTACACCTAAAGTCAAACATAATAAATACCTAGAAAATAATGTCCAGATCCCTTAATTATCTGGATAGAGAGGCTACACTGAATAAGGCTAGGTCATTAGAGAGAGATCTGAAAATAGCAGAGTTTACACCTTTTCTTAAGTACAGTAGGACATTATTCCTGAGAAGAAAAGCAATGGCACCATGCTTGAGGTACTTCAGAGGAAAAGGTTATGCAGCATGGCTAAGATTCACAGCAATGCTTCACACTGTCAAAGGGAACCAGAATAACAGTTTTATATCAATTGAGGAGGTAAAGAAATGTCTAGCTTCAACACCTAATTTTAAAAGAAAGCTTTTTCCAGAGGTGACAGGTAAAGAGGAACGTGCAATCCAAATGCCAAATGACACAAATAAAAATAAAGATCATCTACTTCTTCACTTACTAAAGAACAGAAAAGTAAAATTATAATATAAGTAAATCTGTGTGACTTTTAGAGGGAAAGATCTTGAGTCAACACAAGGCAGTTTCCTTAACTTTATCAAATAGTTGACCTTCCCTAATGTCCTCAACTCATAGAGAGGAACACAACATGGTGAACATACATACTTTGGACCAGAGATCACAGTATCAGAAATGAAGCTCATAAAAGCCATGTCTCAGAATTTCTTGATTACTCCAGATGTGGAACAGTACAGCTTCTTGCCTAAGGAATGATCAGCAAGTTGGATTTTTATACACACCAACTGCAGTATATTTCTAAAAAGAAAGCTGCAGTAGATAACCACATGGCTGTTTTTTTGTTTTTTATCTTCACCTTATAGAGATATAAAGGGTGATAGATTGAAGACCTTTGAGGAAAAAGACAATTTTGTATAAAGCATATTCGTCAGAGGCTGTAAATTCCTCTCTCACATGTCATACACTCACTTAATTCTTGCATGACTCATTTACTTCTACTCATTTTATGAAACCTTGGACAGGAAATGTTTAATATCAGGCTGATATTTATTTGGCCCTTCATTAAAGAGTTATAACCTGTAAAAATCGAACCTGTTTGACATTCTTTCATTGGTATAATATAGTAATATCTTTTCTCATGGGATGAGGCTGGGTGGAAGAGAATGATGATATACCTGCACTTTCTTTTTTCAAATTAACTTTTCCTTTTCTTATTTTTTCTTCTGCCTGTACTTACCTCCCCTCCCAAACCTGCATTTAGGGCTGAACAGTACACAGAAAAGCAAAGCAAAGGTCAACGTATTTGTTTCTATAGATTTGAGATGATCTAATTAATGCTGATTTCTTAATTTGCAGAGCATTGTTGTTTGGTGAAAGTAACATAGTAAGTTTATAACGGTTATTCATGGGCATTAAGAATGTTCTTTTTGACAGTTCTTGCTTATTCATTTAGTCAGGATGAGGATGGGAACTGTTACAGCTTAGGCCCTTCTTCTGACCAGCAGCCTAGTCCTATTAACTAGCTAAGAAGAGTTAAGAGTTCACAGTGCAATATAACCTATGCCTCTTTTAGTTAACCACAACCACCCTTGAAATGCAACATTCCAAGTGGTTGTTAACAAACCATATGAGACCACAGGACACTATGACCAAGATTAAAACCATGCATCTTAAGCAAGGAATACTCTTGTCATATAATGAGATACTCATGTCAACTCCAGTTTAAAGGGAAGTAATTTTTACTTACGTTGTAAGTATCACTACAAAACTGATGTGTCTACAAGAAATGAAGCTCAAGGTGAAGCATAAATAAAGGACTTTGAAATAATGGAATGGATGGGGAACAGTAAGTTTATGCAAATCTGCTAAAAGAGGAGTTATAACTCTACTTCATAATTTATTAGGCTGGTTTAAAAAGTTTGGAATACACTGATACCCACAGAAGATGAAGAATTGCCGATGTTAAAGCCCAATCTTATGAGTTACTAGCTACAATAATAATGATGCTACACTAGTTGTGTCTTTTTTGAAGCAATGATGAAACATAAAGAGAAAGTGGCCTACATAATTATTAGTAGGGGAGATGTTAATACGATAAATCCAGTTATAGATAAACTTCCTGCAGGTCATACATGTCAAATCAGAACACCATCGGTATTAAATATAGTGACAGAAGAACTAGACTTAGGAGATGGATGGTGGGTGCTCCACCCAGGGGAGCAATATTTTCACTTTTATGGCTGCATCACTTGGAGATCCAGTAGAATTGATCATGCACTGGCTGATATTGAGAACCTTTCTAAAAATAAGACCACTGCAGAGACAGAACCAACAACATGGATAGACCATGTAACCCTTAGAATGGGAGTGTGTCATAATAAAAATATTGTTACAAATTTCACTTGGAACCTAGACCCACTCCTTCTTAAGCTGTCTCTATAAAAAGAAATTAGATCGAAAGGATAAATCAATTTTGGTAAGAAAATAGAATAGAAAAAGTACAGATGCAGGCAAAGTGAGGTTTGTTTAAAATCAGTAATATAGACTGTATTAGGGATCTCAACAGAGAAAGAAACAAGGCAATAAAAGATAAAATAGCAGAAGTAGTGGCCAAAATGAGATAGCTGGAATGACAGGACTGTAAAAATACATTGCTAAGAACATGAAATACTCCAGAAAAAAATGTTAAGGAATTTACATGATCAAAATATACAATAGCGATTGAATAGGTACAGAACTTCCTGTTGGACTCAGGGCATATCCTCCCTGAAACTCATTGGAAAAAGACTATCTAAAAAAACACAGAGAATTGTCCATTACAGCCCTGACGGATGAAAACAATACCCTGATTGCTGATGTCCTATGAGGAGGCCCAGAGATTAAGCAAGCCAATCGCTGAAGGATAAATATGGGCTGTTCTAACAGAGTTTTGATGTCAGGAAAAGTTCCAGGTTTAGACTCCAGACCTTTACATAGAATTAAAACATATTGTAGTGACACCACTTAAAATGTGTTTTGAGAAATATGAGATGAACAGAACATTTCTGCAAGACTGCCTGGCAGCTAAAGTATTAATGTTGCCCAAACAGTATAATAACAGTATCCTTTCTAGCAGCTACAGACCAACTTCATCGATGCAGTTGGAAACAAGAATTATGAAAATCCTTGCCAACAAAATAGTCAGTATCATTCCTAATCTAATTTTGCTGCATCAACAAAGATTTATAAAATACAGACTAGGCAGTCTGGATCTGAGCAGAATGTGGCTAAACGCACTTAATACTTGGTCCTGGAAACAACATGAATGCAGCAGCAATCTTGATGTGTTGAATGGGATTTTATAAGGAAGTTACTCCAGTTCTTACAATTTCCTAGTTCCTTTTCTAAGTGCAAACTTCTGTATAATAAGCCTGCCAGCCAGGCATACCTCTCAACTGTCCCAATTTTCGTAGAATGTCCAGATTTTTGCCTCGTATTTTTAGTCTGTTCCTCATAAAATTTGTGTTTTACTGGCAAATCACTAAGGATTAAGGTCACTAACTTACTAATATGTAATGGCAGACATTTGAGTTTCAGACTTCGTATCTTTCAGAAAGTACACAACAATGCAAAACTTGTTATTCCAGCAACTTTCTAAGTTTATAGGAGCAATATTTAAAATCTGTCACTATTTTTGGGTCTTTGTCCCCATTATTTCTGGCTTTTGCAGATTTCTTGTGGTGAGGGCTTGAGAGCTATTCAGCCAGATATTTACCAGTGGGCTTCTATGTCAGGCAAATGTTTTGCAGAGAAGAGACAGGGTTACCACTTTCTCCTCTAATATTTATTATAGTTATAGAGGTTTCTATTCTGTATTTGCAGGCACATCTGATATAATATGAGATTTGCACACAAAAGGTAAGTTGCCTTGTCTAACTGGTTTGTAGATGGTTGTAACGTATGGGTTATACAACCCCAAAAAAGTTACAGCAAAGTAATGTACAGTTTTTGAAAATACCTAGAAGCATTTTCAGGACTTGGGGGAAAAAAAAAACATGGATCTCCTCTGACTGAAATCTAAAGATGATTTACACCTGGTTAAAAGGAACATAATGTGGTTATGAATTATGTATACTTAGGGATTAAACTGACTTGCAACCCATTGTTGATAGTGGCTGCAAACTGCAAACCTTTATATCAATATCAAGACTGCTATTTCTGATAAAGGTACAGGTGATCAAAGTGTTTACCTTGCTCAGAATTCTTTTTTATAATGGTAAATCCATCTTATCTATATAAATCTAACTACCTAAAGAAATTTAAGTGCTAAAGTTTAGTTTCTTTGAAACAATTCACACCTTACAATAAGCACAAAGAAAATGGGAATAAGTCTTTCACCATTTCAGGAGCACATTGAAGCCGTAGCAAAATGGCAGGTCATACAAGCATGGCTTAACCCTTCAGCCATTTGGCTGTTGACAGAAGTGGTGATGATGGATGGCTTGTACCAGTGAAAGGCAATCCATGATTCTAATAAAGAGTGAGACTCCAGAGCCCAGTAATCTTGGGGGGTTAATAAGGTATTTAAGTAGAGAAAAAAGTTAAACAAAGGAATATTATGGAAAAGGCTATGCGGTGCAAGATACTTTCTTATAGACATGAACGTCAGGTACTGAAGTAATTGGGGCAAAACTGGTATCTTGTTTTTAATTGATATTTTGGAGCTAGACACTCACAAGATTACTGACTACACAACCCTACAAGTCAAGTTTAAAGATTCTACTTTTGCAATGGCAACACTTGCAAGAATGAAATATATTAAGTATGCATGATTTTGGGGAGAAGATTACAAAATATGAATGCTTAACGCTAATTAAAAAAGAGATAATTAATTTAATGGGCTACCGGGGAAACCTTAAGAATTTTTACAGAGCCACATTTACTAAACACTGCTTGATAATGGATGAGGTAACAGAATATTGGGAGCAGTTATGTGGCAATATTCAATGCACACATACAGGGTTCAAGCTGAATGCTTACCTAAATATTATAGCTATATACAAATTCATACTATTTATGATATTAATTCATCAGCAGCATTACCCCCTACGATTATATAAATGGAGCCTTTCTTCATCCAATCGTTAGCGTTGTAACTGTCCAGCAGCAGATTACTCACCCATGACCTGGGCCTGCCTTGCAGTATAACATATGTGGTACTCCATCCATCCGCCAAAGCAGGTCAATGGGCACAAGGATTCACCTTCCTCAATATGATTGTCCATCATTTTGGCTTTTAAGAATCACACCATCTAATTGTCCTATGTCACAAATTCACCTGGCTTAGAATAGGATACTTACCATTTATAGACTCTTTATTTAAAAACTGGAGCAGTATCCCCATTGCAATGGCACATCCAATTTTTTCAGTCTGTCAACACATACTCAGATTGGTACCCACCAAATACTGAAGAACCAGTATGGACTTTATGTGAATGGTTTTCTTAGACATGATTGCAAATAACAATAATTCATGTACTTACTGAAGTTTAGATGACTGAACATGTTCTCACCTGGTAAGGACTTGCACTTTCAGTAAAACTGTACATAAGGATTAGGCATAGCAGAGGTAGAGATACTCATCTGACTTGTACTGTATTCTAGGATAATTCACACAGCACATCCATGGTGGCTTGTGCATTTTGGCTACATTATAAGAAAATGTATAACAGTGCTTTCTCTATGTGTTTGTATCTATGTAGATTTGAGGCTATAGAATCCTGTAAACACTCCATACAACTGAATGTTTGTAATGTTGAATGTTTTGTATACCAGCAGAAGTGATCAAAACTCACTGGAATGCTTTTGTCAGTATTAAGTCTGTGCAAGACTGCAAACAGTGGGGATCAGGAAATTTGCCCTTTATCCCCGTAGAGTAACCTCAAAGTTGGTATATGCAATTAACAGGAGATATGGGGGTGCAGGGGGCTTCCCTCATGCAAAAAAAGTAATTGCTTTTTTTTTTTCTGTGTTTTGGCTTTCAGTCTTTTGGGATCTATCTTTAGCCATTCAAGATTTTTGTACTTCGATGTTTCAAAGTACATCCAGAATCCTAAATAGACTTAATCTTTAAAGAAACTAATTCTGATAGCTTGTTGAATAAGTTATTTGACAAGTGTTCAGGTTGTAAACCTAAAGGTAGGGTACAATGTGTTTGTGATTTTTTCTTTTTATTTACTTAATTTCAGTCTTTTTGTATGCTGTATTCTAATTCAAGTTAAAAAAGATTGCTTAAAAATGAACAAAAGTAACAGCTCTCGGAAAAAAACAAAAGTAAAAACTTTGATTTAAAGGACTCTAGTGGCACACCATCCTGGTTGGTAGCATTTTGCTGTTTAAAGGTAAGTAATAGACTAGCTGCCCCTGCAGATCATTTTTAGCTTATCCAATTTCCCGTTTGGTGCTTATAACCAGAGGTTAGAATCAAACCTTGTACCTTGTAATTGTAAGGTGAAGGCTTTAACTGGTATAACAACACTGCCCCCAAAAGAAAGTTATAGGATCATAGACAAGTGTTAAGCTTGCAGCCCTTCTGGGCCATTTTAAGCTTAGCCAATTTTACTTTCAAGGGTGAAAATCAGACTCTGTGTTTGTGGGATAAACACCTTAAACACCTTAACCATTATACATACTCCAAACCTCACAAACTTATTGGATTTAGTTATTTATTTTCTGACATTTTCATTTCAATACTTCCTGGCTTTAACCCAGGTCTTTTTGTTATGTATCCTGAAGAATGACTCTGTGGCTTCTCAAAGCAGGGAGTGAGTACTGAGCAGACAAGCCAAAATGCAGTGTTCTGTTCATGGTTTAGGGTCCAACCTAACACTCTCATACTGGGCGACTTCAACTATGCCTCCATTAACTGGGAAAACTACTCATGTACCAATACACCTGCCCAACGTATCCTGGAATTCGTTAATTCCAATGCCCTGGATGAGCTTGTTCTTACCCCCACTAGAGGTCCTGGTCATTACTAACATGGGTAACTGTTGCACTACATCAATAGTTAATTCCTCCCTGGTTAGATCCAACCACAAACTAATCACCTTGGAAATCCACATCCACCCCGCAAAGGTAACCACCATGAAAAACTTCTCTAAAGCTAACTTTGGGATCCTAAAAACAGAGGTGGCTAACTTCACGGCACCCATGCAAATGAATCATACACCAATGCACTGTACGAACACGTACACAAATGCATGGATTTTACCATACCCAATAGAACCAAATATCTCTCCTCCAAAAATCAGAAGCCAATCTGGTGGTCCCCTGCCATAAACAAACTCTACAACTATAAGTAAAAAACTAAGAGCTCTCATAAAATCATCCAAAGCAAATTTCGAGAGAAAAATAGCTAAAGACTCAAAAGACAATCATAAGGCCTTCTTTAGCTATGTTAGAAACCTAGGAGGAAACTCCCAGATATGCTCAGAACTAATTCAAAATGATGTGAAGATTACTGATCCTACAGACATTGCCAACATACTGGCTGACAGGTTCAGTGCAAACTTCTACCTCCCCAAAAGGAGAGATATCTATACCAAACGATTGCAGCCCCCAAACATCTCCAGCGCCCAAGTGAGAACTGCTCTCCAAAGCAAAAACACAGCATCCATGGGACCTGATGGTGTCCCCGGCTGTGTGCTCCACGAACTCAATGAGGAATTAAACCCACAGCTAGGACAGCTGTTTAATCAAAGTCTTACCTCTGGATACGCACTCCAGGAGTGGCGCACTGCAACTGTGGTCCCACTTCACAAAGGCGGTGCCTCCACCGACCCTGGAAATTACTGGCCCATTAGCTTGACAAGCCTTATCTGCAAAGCCATGGAGAGGATCATAATGGACCTCATAAATAAAGACATAGGAATTTGCAGACTTTGGATCCAACCCAGTTTGGCTTTGTCAAAGGCAGATCATGCCTTTTAAACTTGGTTGACTTTTTCAAACAGTCACCAAAGCCATTGATGAGGGAAAGGCAGTCCATACAGCCTACCTCGATCTGGCTAAGGCCTTCGATACAATACCCCACTCGGGTATCATTGAAAAACTCATCAGCTTAAATGTTAACCCATACATCACAAGATGGGTTGCAAACTGGCTGAGTGACAGAACCCACAGGGTCAGAGTTGCTGGCGCCATGTCAGACTCAAAGCCTGTCACAAGTGGTGTCCCACAGGGCTCAGTCCTGGGCCCACTCTTGTTTGGCATCTACTTTTCCAAGTACAAGCAAACACAGGAGGGTTATGGCTGACAAAGTTTGCAGATGACTGCAAACTGGGCGCCATAGTAGAAAACACATCTGACACAGATATCCTTCAGAAGGGTCTCACAGAAACGGATAACTGGTGCCAGAGCCACGGCCTAAAGTTAAATGCCAAAAATGCATAGTCATACCCTTTGGGAAAAACAAGGTTACCCCTAGCTACCAAATAGGTGGCAATCCACTGAGCACAGAAGAAGTTATCAGGGACCTGGGGACCCAGGTTGATAGTAGTCTGTCATTCGACACCCATGTAGCTAAAGTAGTTAGGAAGATCTTCTACATTGCCCACCTTATCATGAAGGGATTCTCATCTAGATCAAGGGAGGTCATAGTCTCCCTTTACTCATCACTCATCAGACCAATGATTGAGTACAATGCCCCATTCGAATGTATCTGACCCGACACTTGCAGCAGCTGGAGAGGCCACAAAAGTTCCTCACCAAAAGGATAAAGGGTCTCAAAATCTGTCCTATGCTGCCCGACTGAAAGAACTCCAGCTCTATTCAGTCGCCACTTGCTCAGAGGTGACCTTTGCCTAACATACAAGGCCATGTCAAACCCAGATTTGATGAATATGTTTCACCTCAAACAATCTAGATCCATCAGAGCCACAAGGGCGGGAGACTTAAACCTCGACACGGCTATTAATAGGACGTGCTGGAGGGATAGATTCATCACCCAAAGACTCCCTATGCTGTGGAACAAAATCCCGGTACATGTGAGGCAGAGCACCTCGCTGGCCTTGTTCAAGAGAAATCTTGACCAATGGATGGGAGATCGCAGATATACCCCAGGGATTACCTCAGTGTCACTGCTCGACAGAGGCACAGCAAAATAATGGGTATAGTTCCCCATACTAAAGGGGTGGCGTAAGCCACAAAACGATGGGCTAGGCTTGTAAATGCCCTCGGGCAGATAGCCTAGTATGAACCTATGAACCTATGAACCTATGCAGAATATGATGAAATCCCAAGACTGGAAAAACTCCTTTATCAGCCTCAACAAAAAGTTGAGATCCCTCATCAAATCCTCAGCTAGCTATGAAAACAGAATTGCAGAAGATAGTAAAGACAACCACAAGGCCTTCTATAGTTATGTAAAGAATCTCCATGGCAAATCCCAGATTTGCTCTGAGCTACTGCACAATGGTACCTCCTATATCAAGCCAACAGATATTGTCAATATACTGGCTGACAGATTCAGTATCAACTTTACCCCTCTCTCCCCTCCCAAAGGACCTATCACATTAACAGTAGATTGCCAGGCACCCAGCACTACTGCTGTATAGGTTAAAACAGCACTGTCCAAGGCCATGAATACAGCTTCTATGGGACCTGACAACCTGACAATATCTTTGGCTGTGTTCTACATGAACTACAGAGTGAACTGGCACCTCATCTGTGTGCCCTGTTCAATCACAGCCTCACCTCAGGCTTTGTCACTACTGAATGGCGCACTGCTACAGTCATCCCTCTCTACAAAGGAGGAGTGACTACAGACCCTGGGAACTATCGCCCCATTAGCCTAATGAGTCTGATATGCAAAGCTATGGAATGCATCATCATGGACCTAATAAACAAGGATATAGGGAATCTCCAAACTCTGGATCCCACATAGTTTGGTTTTGTGAAGGGTTGATCATGCCTCCTCAACTTGGTCAACTTCTTTGAGTCAGTCACCAGAGCTGTGGATGAAGTTAAGGTGGTTCACACAGCCTACCTTGATCTGGCCAAGGCCTTTGATACCATTCCCCACTCAGGAATCATAGAAAAACTCAGTAAGCTAGGCATCAACCCCTATATCATTAGGTGGGTTACAAACTGGTACACAGATAGAACCCACAGTGTGAAAGTAGCTGACTCCAAGTCAGACTGCCGACCAGTCACGAGTGGAGTCCCACAGGGTTCAGTCCTGGGTCCTCTCCTGTTTGGTATCTACTTCTCTGAAGTCCAGGCCAACATGAAGGGACTCTGGCTGACAAAATCCACAGACAATTGCAAGGTGGGAGCTATTATTAACTCCCCAAGTGATGTTGACAGCCTACAGAAAGGCCTCACTAAGACCAACGACTGGTGTCAGAACCATGGCCTTAAGCTCAATGTCAAAAAATGTGTTGTCATCCCCTTTGGGAAAAACCCGGTGTCCATGAATTACCACATCGATGGTAGTCCACTGAACACAGAAGGTGTTTTAAGAGCTCTGGGAACACAGGTTGTCAGCAACCTCTCTTTTGACCACCACATTGCCACTGTGGTCAGAAAGTCCTTCTATGTGGCACATCTCATTACTAAGGGTTGTGCATCCAGGAAGAAAGAGGTCATTGTCTCCCTCTGCTCTTCCCAAATTAGGCCAATCATCGAGTACAATGCCCCATTTGGCATGTACCTCACTAGACACCTGCAATAACTTGAAAGGCCGCAAAAGTACCTCACAAAAAGGATTCTAGGCCTTAAACACTTGTCCTATATGGACAGACTCAAAAAACTCCAACTATTCTCTGTCTCATATCGCCTACTTAGACGCAATCTCTGCTTGACTTACAAAGCCATGTCTGACTCTGTTAGAAATGCTACATCTAAAGAAATCCCAATCCCGTCCACACCACACGCTCCAGAGACCTAAACCTCATTACCGCAATCAACAGAACGTAATGTGCTGGAGGGACAGATTCATAACCCAGAGACTGTCCATGCTATGGAATGGACTCCCCATACATGTCAAACAGAGCATCTCAATGGCCCTCTTCAAGAGAAATCTTGATGAGTGGATGGGAAATAGAAAATTCACCCTGGGGATCACTCCAGTGGCTCTACTTAACAGAGGCATTGAGAATTAAGGTCGGGTAGCACGATGCCAGAGTAATCCTATGGGCTAGGCTTGTAAAGGCTCCAGGGCCATTAGCCTAGTACACACCTATGAACCTATGTACACAGTTCTGTAAAAAGCCAGAAATGTTTTCAAATGTTTGCAGCTTGGGTATATGCCTATATGATTAACAGTTCCCATGAAATAAAACTGCAGTTGCTCCAGTTGGATTTGGACCAGAGGTAGTTTTGACAATACTCTGGTAAGTCTGGCACCATCAGTACTTACAACTCCAGCAGCATATGATGTAAATCTTTCCAAAGAGATGTAGAAGTCTAATCATATCTTACTGATGTCAAGAAATGTGGATGTAGACCATATTTCCCCAGTGTCAAGTTATACAGTTTTCTAAACAAGCTTCCTGTTCTGCTTTGCTAGCTCTTTTTTATATGATTTCACATGCTTGGAACTTCATGGACCATTTCCAGAAGAGCAACCTCATTCTAAAAGGATTTGCTACAAAAACTTTATTGAATTCACTGTTTGACTACAGTAGCTATGGAAAGAATAGAAAATAGAAACTTTTCACCATGACTTCAAGCACGTATACAAATTATTGTACACTTGACAAGGTCCACATGGCTTTCACAATAATTGTGGTATTATCAGTGTAAACTAGGTTTGCAATGAATTAGGATTTAATAAAATATAATGTATAATGTATTATCTGTATTTTACTGAAACAGCACCCTGTGAAATATGAACACTAGCTGATTGGCATGCAACTTTAAAGTAGGTTACACAACATCAATAAGAAAAAATATAAAAGCATTAAAACAAGTAAAAATGTGAAATTGTACTGAAAATTAGCAATATAAAAAGAAATACATTAGGTCATAAATACACCAACAAATTTGTTCAACAGATTTTTCAACAGGAGTTTCAGCAGTATCACTTGAATCATTCTTTGGGGAGACATCACATTGTCATAATTATTTTTTTATATTCTGATATTTCCAAAACCTTATTTGAGTAACCCTGTCCCTTAAAGATCATATATATATATATATATATATATATATATATATATATATATATATATATATATATATATATATATATATATATATATATATAAAATATATTTAAAGTGACAAAACAAAGATTTATTTTTACATAAAAAGTGTTCGCACACAGGAACATTTCAAGTCATTTTTTTTAGTAAATTAACATTTTAAAAAAGCTTTTGATCATGGAAGAGTAAACTAGTCATACCGTATTTAAGACATTAATATTAATATGGTAGAAGGAGACATGTATGTAATTTTGGGGACTGGTATAATTAGGGTGGATTAGTGTAATTAAATGGTTGTGAGACAAATAATTGCCAAACTGTTCGATTAACAGTTTGGCAAAAAAAAAAAAAATCACTTTATTTATTTATTTACTTATTTTGCTAAACTGTTAATTTAACACACGTGGATCATGGTCTATAAAAGTGGTGTGCAAATGTACCCCATTCTTTGTGAATCGCATAACAGTAGTGCATTATACACAGTGGTGAACAAAGCACTTCAGTCCTCAATTCTTTCTCAGCCACTCTCCCAAAATCCAACAGCTGCTGTGCTGTGGTATATGATGGAGCAGCACACTGCAGCACAGAAGCAGAAGTACAAAAGCATGTTTTATATAACATTTTGCGTAGATGCTTTATATAACATTTTGTGTAGATGTTTTATATAACATTTTGTGTAGATGCTTTATATAACATTTTGCATAGATGCTTTATATGACATTTTGCGTAGATGCTTTATATAACATTTTGTGTAGATGCTTTATATAACATTTTGTGTAGATGCTTTATATAACATTTTGTGCAGATGCTTTATATAACATTTTGTGCAGATGCTTTATATGACATTTTATGTAGACGCTTTATATAACATTTTGTGTAGATGTTTTATATAACATTTTGTGTAGATGCTTTATATAACATTTTGTGCAGATGCTTTATATGACATTTTGTGTAGATGCTTTATATAACATTTTGTGTAGATGCTTTATATAACATTTTGTGTAGATGCTTTATATAACATTTTGTGCAGATGCTTTATATGACATTTTATGTAGACGCTTTATATAACATTTTGTGTAGATGTTTTATATAACATTTTGTGTAGATGCTTTATATAACATTTTGTGTAGATGCTTTATATAACATTTTGTGCAGATGCTTTATATGACATTTTATGTAGACGCTTTATATAACATTTTGTGTAGATGTTTTATATAACATTTTGTGTAGATGCTTTATATAACATTTTGTGCAGATGCTTTATATGACATTTTGTGTAGATGTTTTATATAACATTTTGCGTAGATGCTTTATATAACATTTTGCGTAGATGCTTTATATAACATTTTGTGTAGATGCTTTATATAACATTTTGTGCAGATGCTTTATATGACATTTTGTGTAGATGTTTTATATAACATTTTGCGTAGATGCTTTATATAACATTTTGCGTAGATGCTTTATATAACATTTTGTGTAGATGCTTTATATAACATTTTGTGCAGATGCTTTATATGACATTTTATGTAGACGCTTTATATAACATTTTGTGTAGATGTTTTATATAACATTTTGTGCAGATGCTTTATATAACATTTTGTGTAGATGCTTTATATAACATTTTGTGCAGATGCTTTATATGACATTTTATGTAGACGCTTTATATAACATTTTGTGTAGATGCTTTATATAACATTTTGTGTAGATGCTTTATATGACATTTTGTGTAGATGCTTTATATAACATTTTGTGTAGATGCTTTATATAACATTTTGTGCAGATGCTTTATATGACATTTTATGTAGACGCTTTATATAACATTTTGTGTAGATGTTTTATATAACATTTTGTGTAGATGCTTTATATGACATTTTGTGTAGATGCTTTATATGACATTTTGTGTAGATGCTTTATATAACATTTTGTGCAGATGCTTTATATGACATTTTGTGTAGACACTTTATATGACATTTTGTGTAGATGCTTTATATAACATTTTGTGTAGATGTTTTATATAACATTTTGCGTAGATGCTTTATATAACATTTTGTGTAGATGCTTTATATAACATTTTGTGCAGATGCTTTATATGACATTTTGTGTAGACACTTTATATGACATTTTGTGTAGATGCTTTATATAACATTTTGTGTAGATGTTTTATATAACATTTTGCGTAGATGCTTTATATAACATTTTGCATAGATGCTTTATATAACATTTTGTGTAGATGCTTTATATGACATTTTGTGTAGATGCTTTATATGACATTTTGTGTAGATGCTTTATATAACATTTTGTGTAGATGCTTTATATAACATTTTGCGTAGATGCTTTATATAACATTTTGTGTAGATGCCTATTGCTGTGCTGTGCTCTTATGCCTGACTGTGATTCATAACATTTTTAGAGGTGTTAGACATGATGATGAAGCTGGGACATTAAACTAATATAGTACGGAAGGGATCTTATCAGCAGGAGCTCACTGGTATCATTTGGGTGCTTGTGCCATACTGTTGCTGGTACAGGTTCCCCTTACATGCAGTGCAGGTGATTCTTTTTTGGCCAGTGCTAATACATTGCTTGTGGGTAGCACAACAGTACAATGGGTAGCAGTCACCTCACAACTACAAATTCTCCACTTCAGTTCTTGAATGGTGTGCTTTCTTTGCAGAGTCTATATGGTCTCTCTAAGTTTACATGGGTTTTCTTTTGGTGCTCCAATTTCCTTCCACATTGCAAAGATATGGTTGATATAAAGCTACTTCCATCCCCACCTGCCTAGTAAACACCGTGGATGGCAGCGGCTTTTCACTGGATCACTATAGGACTTGGCTGCGAATCATAGGCACAGATAATAGAATATGTTGCCCAGAACTTAATACTGAGCATCATATTAGGAAGGTTGAATCACTGTGCTGCAAAGCATACTACCATCTTATTGTCAGTAGCTGCTGTCCCACAAGTTACCTCTTTGGGATCAGCCAGTACATCAACAGTGCTATTTTGCTGAATTGTGTTTGCTCACAAACGAAGTTATTTGCATATGTGCTCCATGCATGCAGTATAATATCTACACAGTAGTACAAAGCCACTATATGGTCCTCATTGTGAACACTTTTGCATGAGTTGCTAAGGGCTGTGGTATTGCAGGTACACTGTGTATAAGCCTTGTTCCACTGAGCACCAATGACTATCAATGGGGTGTCTTGTTTATTATTAATTTGTATGCATAAGGTTGTTTCTGTTACCCTCAACGTGTTTCACTTTTTGACAAAAGTCTGTATATACTTATTATTGCAGCCATTTCATCTACCTGAGGTAACAAACTCAAAGATGTTGTCCATTATCACAACTACCATTACTGTGACTGTTTTTAGTGATGGAGTACCCCTACATTTTAGCATATGGTGAGATTTTTGTGCTTTCTAGGAAGACTTCCTATAGGCTCCAGAGTATCCCCCACCTTATAATTTCACCCCTTAATAGTAAAGGTGAGTCATTTCATTTTGAAAAACACAAGTACTAAAATCAGGCAATTTCTATCATGATGTTGTGAATATGTTATTTTTTTTCTGAATTAATCCAAGAAGGTAGAAAGGGAAACTCTTTTTTTTAATAAAATACAAACATTTTCCTTTTATCTGAATAACTGACACCAGAGGTGATTACAGTAAGTAATAGGGGTGTGGGGGCACAGCCCTCCAAAACTTGCTTCTGCTTACAAAGTTAATTTAAGGCAAATTACCTTTCACAATTTTTTGATCAAAGTATCTGCATTTATTGCCCACAGTTCACTATTTTGGGCCAGTTTTAAAGAATGACTTTAGGGATCTACATACTCATGTCACGCAAACATGATTTATTTATTTAACATTTGTTAATTGGGAAAGTCTAACTTGGAATGAGCCAATTTTCAGTGGAGGTCTAGGGATAAATGCTCCAGGTGCATGTCTTTGTAACGTGGAAGGAAACCGGAGCACCCAGAGGAAACCCACATGAATACAGGGAGGGCATGCAGACTCTACACAGAAGTCAACCCAGCTAAAAATCGAACCAGAGAACCTCTTGCTGTGAGGCAACAATGCTAACCGCTGCACCACTAGGCTGAATTAGACTTAGCTTGTCTAAAAATGTTTTGGATTTATCATATAATCAGTTATATCACACAATCTTACATCATAGGTTCATAGGCTAATAGGTTTTTACTAAACATATGCCCAAAGGAGATCATTGAGAAGCTCATCCACATCACTCAATACTGTTGGAGACTAACACTTCCCCCCACTAAGTATACTTCCTTCACATATTTCCCAATGAAAACCTGTGATCACCAGCATAGTTAGTTTTAAGTGGCTATGCTGAAGAAGTAAAATAACCAGGTCTGTTACAAACTAAGGCATCCTCAGAACTGACAGAAGCCATTCATATGTCCCTTTCAGATGAACCAAATAGTACCTGCATGACAGATACTGGTAATCATACTAGAAAAATATGAATATAATTGTAATAAATGAACTGCCAGAAATTGAAACTCATTAAGGTAATCTGTGCAATTCAAAACCCACAAAAACAGAAAAAATAACTGAAACAATATCAATTGCCAAAGGAAAACAAACACTCTCCTTTTATGATCGATTAAACAAAAACACATACAGAAAAAACAAACAACCTCTATAATACCACTAGACAAAATGTGTCATTGCATTGGTACTGTTAGGGAAAAGGGGGTTTGTCGGTTAATGTGCAGGGTTGTGATTGGGGCAGTGGCACAAGCAGGATTATGTATGTTTGGAAGGGTGTCCTTGCCCAATCTAATCCTAAGCCACAGATACTCAAACACACACACACACACACACACACACACACACACACACACACACACACACACACACACACACACGCATTTTTATACCTAACAAACCACTTACGTACCTTAGCCCAAAGTAAATCCAATACATGATGATAAGACCACATTCAGCAAAACTTCCATTTGACAAGAAAGCAATGCTCAGTATATTAAAAGGTTTAGCATAATAGGAGGCAGATGCTGTGGCCTTGATGTATCTTGCAACTGGAAAATAGTACACCATTAAATGTGAATACATTGTCTGAAAGAAAAAAAAAATATCTCAGATATAAAATCTATAAATGTCCCCTTAATCATAAAGGATTGTGTTATCTTATTATGATTGGATGAGCATGTAGGGATATAAGCTCTCGCAGAGCAAAAAAATGTGGTCCAGAGAATTTCCTTAAATACATCTAAGTAAAGGGAGAATGTTTTCTTTATTTATTTGGAGGAAAAAAAGATGACAAAGCTCATATTCTGAGGATGTGTTGACTCAAAGCTTTGTGAGGATTACTTTGCAACTGTTTCAAGGAACTAAGATATATCTTGGCTGAGAGGTGCTTCCAATATGGAGTCAAGGTTAACAGAAGTGAAGCAGTGCATCCCTCCCAGGGTTTGAACTAATAAGTGTTAAATGTCAGCAGCCTTACAACTAATACATTGCAATAAGTGAGGGGCTGAGATTGCCTTCATTACCAGGAGAAAGGAGAAAGAAGTTGTTAATTCTCAGAATCAGTGAATAAATGAGGATGTTCATTCATGTGGTATGGAAAAGCAAGTGCCAGAACCAGCTCTGGTGGATATAAGTACATGCCATGGGGAGAAGACAGAAGAATTAGTACAAGAGTGAAAGAGAGAATGTTGCAAAAAGAATTAAGATGAGTGATATGCTGTCAGAATACATAAAGTTGAACAATAAAAGGATGGAATCCACGGAAGCAGCCTTTTCTTCTCATTATGATAATATCATAGCACTACAGAGATCAGACAGTGAGAAAACAGGGAGACTGGCAAAAATGGATGCCAGTCAGAAAAGCTACTTGAGACTGAGGAGAGAGAACCTACGGTTCACAAACATTCTAGAAGGGCACAGAAGGAAAGACTGCATATGTTTTATGGTGCAGAAGCTGCATAAGTGGACTGAAATGCCTCAGGATAAAATATTTCTGGGTATGGCGGGCAGAGTCTTTATACAAGACAGACTGACACAAAGTTTCCTAGACATAGTGCAGTTAAGGTGCAACACTTCTAGCTAAAACAGCACTCGCTATCCTTGTTGTGGGAAAAAGGGAAGTTGCTGCTACTTGAGGATTTCTGTGGACCATGATTACTCTACAAGGATGAGAATAAAAAGAGACAGGTTCACTCAAGACTTGCAGGTATTTAAAAGCCTAGATTTAAAATTTACATTTTTATATTCTGTTTTTTGAGGATCCATTTCCCAGCTGGAGCAAAGGCATTTCTGGATCTTGATACTGTACAAGCAGAAATGGACAGATTTGCCCAGGTTTGGCAGATGAATATATCATCTACTCAATGATCTGCAGAACAATCGGAAGTTATCCTAGAGGGTAGACAGTCCAGGGAGAGATGGCCAGTGAAACCATTCACCATGTTCAGAAAGAAAATGGAAGATAGAAATAGAAACATGGAGAGTCAACATAAAAGAATCAGAGATTTCATTAAAAGTAATATATTGTTAATGAATAAACAAATTCAAGATTGTCAGAGACTGCTGGAAGTGAAAGTAACTGAGGAATAATGGACTGAATTCTGTAAGAACCCGAGGTATGCCACCAAGTCTAGGAAATTTAGAATCTTTGCCTGGAAATGTCTCCACAAATATTTTTGTTCTCAAGAAAAATAAAAAATAAACAAAATATTTCTAGGAAAAAATAAATATTATTAAAGATGTAATCAGGAGCAAATTCAAAGTTTAGAGACATATTTTCGGGGTTGTCTAAAGTTGTCCAACTATAAGAAAGAATTGCATCTTACAAGGCAGATCTTGGGTAGTGAATGGCTATTTCAGTTGGTCTGGCACAGAAGATGAACCACTCCATGTAAAAACAATAGAGTCACTGATACTAGTGGTTACTAAAAAGGTGATCACGAAGACATAGGGGACCTTATAATAATAATGGATGGCATGAAAGAGTTAGAGATGTATGCCTTTGGAAGAGTAGGAAATAAGTTGCATAGGAAAATGGGTGACATGGGATTCATTAGAAAAGTGAAATCAGACAATAACCATGAGGACATTAATAGAGGTAAACGCTGATCTTGATTAAGTAGGGAGATGAAGCACACAAGTAGGCCATTACCTGAACTAAATATAGTCTGTGTGCTGAGTCTGGATGAAGTTAGTAGTAAGGTTTTAAAGATCAGAATGCAATGGTATAAACTGTAAGCCTTAGTCCTGAACTGGTCTTAATATATTAATAGATATTATATAACAAACTTATTTAAGTACAAAAAACAAAGGAGGTATGACACCAATCACTAAGGATGTGTCATGAGCACCATTCATGAGAATTGTACATTATCTATATTTTGAAATGTTTGTTAGTAAAGATAAGAATGTAAAAAGCTGTCTTGTACGGAAGCTCCAAGAATACACCAGAAAGTTGCACGTGGAAGCTAAGGCAGTGGAATATAACTGGAACAATTCCAGATTTTTCTTAGGTAAACATTCTTCAGTACTGCACATGAATGAGCCACCCATTATTACTTCCCAAGTTAAAAAAGACGCTGAACTAGGAGTACTTCAATCACTTATTTATAGTCAATTTGATCCAGCTTCTGATGAGAAGTGAGTTAGAAAAGACAGCTGGTAAAATAATAACCAGGCACTAAAATTAATTAAGACACAGAATTCCTTGGTATGACAGTACGCATAACAAAAAAAGGAGAAATAGATTCATTTTGTACTTGAAACAGTGTTTATCAGTTCAAAAATGTATTTACCTGGGTGACATTTTATTACATGCAATCACCTAACATCTCATGAAAGAAGAAAGTATTGTCAATTTAATTCCAGGGGTGGCCCGTGCTATTGGACTGCTGGACTGCAGCCCCCCCAGCTGTAAAACATAAAGAAAATAAAAGAAAATAAAATAGAAAAGAAGAAAAAAAAATATTGCAAATAGCAGACCTTCGCGCATGCGCACTGGCAGCATTACCGATACCCAGACTGCTGCTGAGACAGTCTGGAGCATGCACAGACTGTCTCAGCAGCAGTCCGGATTAGGAAACATTCAAGAGTAGAGATCCCAGAAGTCTATGCAGTTGTAACTGTATAGACTGTCGCTGGAAAGGGATCGGACTCAGACTGCAATGTCGGCAGGCTGGGAGTCTCATTGGGGGAAGAAAATCTCACGGGCTGTGGTAGATTTAATGCTCCAATGGACTTAGGGAAGGATGTAATGCACAGGCAGGCTTGTAGTGCTCCAACAGCTGTGGATTTAATGCAACAAAGGGATCTACATCTATCCAGGTAGGGTGTGTGAAATGCCCCAGGTGCTACATGGTGGTGGGTAGGGAATAAGGCTTAAACCCTGCACCTTGGGCCCAGGTGGCAAGAGCCTGAATTCCCTACCCACCACCATTTGTAAAAATGTTGCAGATTTTTCCCTCATACTTGTTCTGTTCCTCATAAAATCTGTGGTTTATGTATTTTTGTGTCCACTCCTTGCAAAGCCAGTAGCACATTGGTGCAGTGGTAGCATTGTTGCCTGACAGCTACATGTTCTCTGGTTTGATTCTTGGCTGGGGTGCCTTACCTTCTGTGTGGAGTCTGTATGCCCTCCCTGTTTTTGTTTCCTGTAGTGTCCTCCCATCTTACAAAGACATGTGTCTGTCTGGAGTGTTTCTCCCTGGGCCTCTGCTTAAAATTAGCTTTTGTTCCAAGTCAGACTTTCCTGGTTAACAAATGTTAAAAATGACACACATTTGAATATCAGACTTCATATTCTTCAGAAAGTGCATGGTAACACAAAAGCTTTTATTCTAGCAATTTACTAAGTGTATAAGATGGATATTTGAAATTTGTCCCTATTTTTGGGACTGTATTCCCCCATTATTGGCTTCATCCAGGTTTTGTGCTAAGGTTGAGAACTATGGTAAGAACTGAATGCACTGAATATGTTTGGGGGCTATATTCCCCCATTACTGGCTTTGTCCGGGTGTTTTTGCTAATAGGTTGAGAGCTATGGTGAGAACTGAATTCACTGAATGTTTAGGGGCTGTATTCACTCATTATTGGCTTTGTTCAGGTGTTTTGTGCTAAGAGGTTGACAGCTGTGCTATGGTGAGAACTGAATTAATTAAATGGTAGCCCTTTAAGTTTCCGTCTTCCTCTTTCACAAAACAGCTGATCTGGCATAGTGGTATATTGCGCTGACTGTTTTGCACACGGTACCCTGGGTTCAAGATGTGGCAGTGAAATGTATGGTGGTAACACAGCATTTTATTCTAGCAACTTTCCAACATTATACAAGCAATGTTTAAAATGTGTCCCCCCTCAATAAATTTTGGCTTTTTCCAGATTTCTTGTGCTGCAAAGTTCAGAGATACAGCTGAGTGTCGAGTAGATTTTACAAGGAGCTGAGAGCTGCAGGGGAGTAAAAGTTTAGTGCTGCTTATGCTAAGTCTGCTTGCATTGTTAATAGCACAACAGGTAGTGTACTTGCTTTTGATGCAGAAGGCTGTGGGTTCTATTCCCACAGTAGGTAGATGCATTGCTGATACTGTACTATGTTGTAAAGGGGGTGGATGCTGCAGTCCTTTTTGGCAAAGATACCTAGTAACTATGAACCTGTTATCAGTTTGATATCCATTCCCTATTGCGGTATTACTAGCTTATCATTTTATTAATTTTATTATTTTATTTATTTTACATTTGTTAACCGGGCTGGTCTATCTGGATACATATCCGTTTTCAGTAGAGGCCCGAGGAGAAAAGCTCCAATACACAATAGAAGTACATATTTAAATTGCAAGATTCAAAGTATTGTTACAACAAGAGAATACAGCTTACATATGCAGGAATGAAAATTTACATAGATGTTATATAAGACTAAAGGACAGACAGGAAATTATACACAAAACATTGATTTCGTTAAAGATACTGAGAAATAGACTGAAATCAGAGATTTTCCTTATTACTAAAAGGAAAGAGAAATTTTAGAGATCTGCAATTAGGAAATGGGCTAGGAAGTGGAGCTAGAAGTAATGAGATATGTAGTTAGTCAGGTTCTCGACATGGGCATGTCCATTGTGTGGAGAGATATTCTTTAAGGTTAGCTTTGAAATGATTGCTAAGAAGTAAGTCTAAGGTTGTTTGGCAGGAGTTCCACTGCTTGCCAATGGAATTTGCATAAAGGGCATCCCCACCTGAGTTTTTGCTTTGATGGTTAGGATCTGGATGCTGTTTGATGATCGGAGACTGTTGAGGTTAGTATATGGAGTTAGAATTTTGCACAGTGAGGGAGTTCTCTCAGGATGCTTGATTATTTTATAAGCTTCGCGAGTTGGCTAAGTTTGAGGAGATTTGGCAGTTCCAACCAGCCAAGTCTTCAGATTAAGGCAATGATGGGTTCGATAAGGGGAACCTGTAATAAATCTGACAATGTGGTTATAGGCAAGAGAGAGCATGTTAAGTTCACGTTTATTAAGAAAAGAGAGGATCGGGGAAGCATAGAGGAGGGAAGAGAGGAGATGGGTGCGAGCAATAGTTAATTTGGTAGTGGGAGTTAGGAAGTTTTTAATTCTGTACATAGATCCTAGTTTTTTGTTAACAGACTTTACTGTTTGGGTAATGTGTATGTCAAATTTGAGCTTATGATCAATAGTGACACCTAGCAGTTTGGTACTGGTGACAGGGGTTATGAGGGTCCCAACATAGGCAATTTATTCTTCAAGGGCAACAGGCACTTTATTTGTAGATGAAACAATGACATATAAAGTTGTTTGCTAGCAGAAACCTCTTTATTAGTTACAGATTTCTTTAATGTGGATTTTACTTCTTCAGAGATTGTGCATATTTACTGATACTGGTGGACTATAGAAGGTTGAGTAGACTTTTTATGATGGAAATGTTCTGAATTGGGCAGTTTTGTCATTGGTGTATGCATTTTGTTTCATTGTTTACTGGAAAAATGTTCAAAACAATGCATTTAAAATGCCCTCTAACAACTGTACTGTATTGTACAAGGAATATAATGTAATACAGTCAGGAAGGTGTACCAAAGAGCATGTGTATGTTTCATGTTCAAGGAGCCTATGATTTTGAAAACAGCGCATAGTTAATCTTTATCTGCCACTGGCAAAATGTATTTTCTTTGAATGTGGGTTTCAATGTTGTTTCAATGCATGTGAGTTTCAATGGCAGAGAAGTTTTAATGCTAAGTCTATTTTCATTGTGAGACTGCATTGCTTTGTTTAACAGATATCTATTAGGGTTTGTGCTGTAAAATGCAAAATAAAACTTTCAAGTGAAATCTAAATCATCGCAGAAGTAAAGCAGTATGCACATTACAGTGTTTATGGTAAATGGGGCAAAATAATCAAGGAATGGGACATTGGAATGGCTGCAGGGGGGAGGCTCCATTCGACCATGATTTTGTGAGGGAGGGGTAGCAAACTCAGACAGCCCCGGTTGAACTATACCTCTCAGTTGTCCATATGTTTGCATAATGAATAGATATTTGCTTCTTATTTTTGTTTTTTTCCTCATAAAATTTGTGGTCTTCTAGAAAATCATTTAGGAATGAAGTCACTAAAGACAGACATTGAGTTTCAGATGTCATAACCTTTAGAAAAATGCATGCTAATGCAAAACCTGTTATTCTATCAACTGTCTTAAGTTTATACAAGAGCAATTTTTAGTAGTGTTTGTATGTTCCCCTAATATATTTGGCCTTTTCCAGATTTCCTGCATTAAGAGGTTGAGAGGTATGTGCAAATCACTTTGTAGAATTAGGAATATCCAAACCTCTCCATTGTCCCCAATTTTGGCTCAAAATGTTGCTCTCCCCTAATAATCCCTCCTCAAAATGGCAATTTTGGAAGAATACGTGGAGGGCTTACAATTATATATAACTAATGATCAGAGTTATAGATTGCTTTTATTTCAAAAATGCATGTAGATGCTCTTATTTTGTTAGCTGCTCAAGTTAACAGTGTTAATATTAAAAAGGTGTCCCTTTTTTGACAGGTTCCCAGCTGTATTGTGTGGCAACTTTATATTTTTGCATCACATTTTGGTCTGTAAAATTGTGGTTTTCTGGCAAATTAGTGGCAAGTCATTAAAGATTGAAGTTAGAAAATAATGACAGACATTTGAGTTTCAGATTTCATAACCTTCAGAAAATTTGTACTAATGCAAGACCTACTACTGTTCTATTATCTAAGTTAATAAGAGCAATATTTAAAAACTGTCCTTATTTTTGGGCCTGTGTCCCACTTCTAGTTCTATGTATGACTTTGTCCAGATTTCTTTCTGTGAAGTTGAGAGGTATGAGTGTCAGAGCCATCACTGTCAGCCAGAGACATTTCAAATTGTGACATACTTGTTGCACCCCACGCCCCATTGTAGTGGCTCTGGATGTGTCCAAAGAAGGCAAGGAGCAGTTATGCAGTGTAAGTGTGCAGAGTATTCCCCCATCCAAGGCAGACCACAAGTATGACCGTGGCTTTTCATCTGTCCTTGATTTTGCAGAATGTTCTGGTTTTCTGTCATATTTTTATACTGTTGATTTATGCTTCTTATTATTCAGGAAATGCATACTGTCACAGTGCCCTGTTGCTCTGTTTAAGTAGCAATGATTTAATGACCATCAGGTAAGCTTGTCGGAGACTGTAAGATGCAAGTAAGCTTTAATAAGCATACTGTTAAAGAATTACCAGCATTGAAAGCCTTTTCGTTGTTGCCATACCGAGAATATTTACATAAGTAGATAATGTATAAGCCTTGGGTATTGAAACACATATGACAGTATTTGTAATAAAAGGGCAGGATTACAGTATTTTCAGAAGCTCATTACATTTGTTGGAGACTTGCAGTCATCTTTTGTTGGGACTTGCAGTCATCATGCAGGCTTACCCGTAAACTAAACAGAATGCCAATCTATCATGTGTGGTCCATAACTTGTGCAGGAATCCTTTAAGCAATTTATCTTGAGCTTGTTTCTTGTTTGCTGTTTATTTTTTACTTTGATCATGTCTTCCCCATGAAACAAGTAGATAGTTGTGTCAGGCAGCAGGTCTTTTTTGGATAAGAAACATTTTTTACAAGTGGGGGTATCACAGAGATTGCTACTTTCAGCATGTTACTTGGTAATTTTATAAAGTTGAATATAAATTATAATTAGAACTGCAGTGCAAGGAGTAGTGGTTTGAGTTGAGTGCTGCTTGTTTTTTATACTTGATTTTGACTGGCATTCCAGTAATGTATTTAAAAAGTAATTTATTTTTTCATGCCTCACAACCTGTTTCCATCTGGATATTAAGTAAGTTGTCGTGTTGCCAATGCATTGAAATATTTTTTTCTTCTCCACTTCATTTTGTATTAATTGGACTCTCGTAATGATTGTTTGGCACACAGGGCAGTGTATTTAATTAAAGTTCCAGTTGCTGTGCTTTTAAGCATAGCTCCACCCCTTTCTGTTTGGCCACACCCCTTCCCATTGGCCCCACCCATTCAGCTGTCTCCTGCAGCCCTCCTTTAATTTGAAGTCACCAGCCGCCACTGTCTAATTCCTGTAAAGAGCATATAGCGTAACAGAAGTATTCACCTGCTGTGAGATGAATAAAACCTAGCTAAGTTTGAATATGAATTACATGCATTAAATTCTAGTTTTATGTATGTTTATACAGAATTAAACACTTGCTGGACTACATATGCTTAGTAATTTAATTGGTGCTCATAAGTTCATTATTTAATTAAACACTACTACTGCTGCGACTTCTACAACTAGTACTATGACTATTGCTCAACTACTAGACTTACTTTGACTACTATAACTATTATGACCACAACTGCTACTATTACTACCACTACTACTGCAAATACTGATACTATTATGACTAGTACAATGACCACTATGATTACTGCAACTACTATGACTGCTATGACTATCACTATTATTGTTACGATTACTACAACTATTATAACTAGTATAACTACTACCACTGCTAGTACTATTATTACTACTACTACTAGTACTACTGCTACTATTACAATGACTACGATGACTACTATGACAACTACTATGATTGCTATGACTACTATTACTGCTCCTATTACTGTGGCTATTATGACCAGGTAGCAGTTTTTATAAGGGGAAGGGAATGTTCACTATGCATCTGCATTTTGCACATACTTGACTATTTAAGTATAATTCTGTATTAGAAAAGCACAAATGCAAATATGAATTTATTTAATTTCTTTCAGCAGACTTTTCAGGTAATTCCATGACAGCTATGTTATATTTAATAAGCTGTCACTATCAGACACAACTACATTTATCAAAGGATTTCCTGATTCGTAGAATAAGCATTGAACACTAAGAGAAGTAAGCTGTAGTAACATACAGACAGACGCAGTCTATAATTTACTCATCATATCAAAAAGCAGTATACAGTCAGTATGCAATAAAAGGGAATAAATGGTTGACATTTTAACATTCTTGGCACCACGTCATTGATAGTACTACACTTAGTTAAACACAATGTCATAAAAATGGATATTTGGGTGAAATGTCTTAACTTGTACTCATGTTAAAACTGATTGCTTACAAAGAGTGAAACTGGGCATCTTTGCAAAAATTTTGAAATGGAAAAATATCAAAACTGCTCAGTTAGAAGTCAAACATAAATAAAACTGGATTTCTGTGTACTAGAATCATTTAATTTCATAATTACAAGCTACAGAATTAAATGCAGTCTAGTATGTGACATGAATGCAACATTTAAATCATTCTGTACAATTCAGTTTCTTATTAATTATGTCCTGTTGCCGAATATGAAAAATGCCGGGTTTTATTTGGGCTGTCAATTAAAATAAGCACAAGATTCTGGAAAATGTTAAAAACTATCTGCCAACTATTGTATTACAGAATTGTTTTTTTTTTTTTTTTTGCTTGACTAACCTCAGATTTGAAGAGTTTTACTCTCAGCTGTAGTTGGCATATGATATGATTTACAGCAGCTTTCAAATAAGATGAGGTAAAGCCTTAACAGACTATTTCCACATATGTTGCAAAGAAGGCAATGAATAAAATGAATCAATGACTACAAAAAGTGCAGGTCCATTTGACATTAGTTTAGGATACTTGAGACATGTGGTCCTGTCAGTTCTGAAATTAACCTCACCACCATAAGGCAGAATCAAATTCAGCCATAAACAGACTTGTGACTTCCATGACTCAGTAAATGAAAACAGTTAAAATAACCACTGCTACTCATGTTTTTAAATAATGGTTCCAGTCGAACTGATCTACTAATTCAAAATACATTAGTTAGGAAACAAGCTGGATAGCTCTGGATTTGATTCTTAAAACGAAATGAAGAATGGTTAATACCAATACCGCGTGCACAAAAAATGCTAGATAGAAACCAATGCTGTGATCACTTCAAAACAACTTCTAGAGTCAAAAAGTGGACACAACCAACATGAGAAAACTTTGCTTAATACAATTTCTACATATTCTTTAAAATACAACATACAACATGTAAAAGTACTGCAGAGAGTTATCACAAAGACTTCCTTATCTTTTCAATAAAAGTGGGATACTCATCCATCCTTTATCAGACGTAGAACAATCTGCACATCAAGAACTTTAAAACATCCTCAAAATTAATCAACCAATCAACAACTCTAGCCAATTATTATTTTAATTTATCTTAGCTATTCTTCTCCTGTTAACATAAAACATCTAAAAATTTGCACATTCTTTGGCATCCCTAATTTATACAGACATCTTCATTAGACCCATTATAGAGTACAGCGCCTCTTTTGGTATGCACCTCTCAACACATCTACAACAACTGGAGAGGCTAAAGAAATACCTCACAAAGAGGATTACTGGCCTCAAACAGATACTTTACGCAGACTGTCTCAAAAAACTCCAGCTTTACTCCGTCGCATATCACCTACTCAGGGGCGATCTCTGCCTAACATACAAAGCTATGTCAAACCCAGAGCTGTTAGACATGCTCCACTTAAAGAAATCCCAATCCCTCTGAACTATATGCTGTAGGGACCTAAACCTTTTCACCACAATAAACAGAACATGCTGGAGGGATAGATTCCTGTCCCAGAGACTTCCCATACTCTGGAACAAACTACCCATCTATGTCAAGCAAAGTTCCTCATTAGCACTCTTCAAGAAAAATCTTGATGATTGGATGGGAAATAGGAAATTCACCCCGGGGATCACTTCTGTGGTTCTGCTCGACAGGGGCACAGGAAAATAATTTTCTTGGGTGGGAAAGCTAGGATACCTTTTTGGCTAGGCTTATATAGGCCCTAGGGCCAATAGCCTAGTACCTACCTATGAACCTATGAACCTATATGGTGGAGCCACTGCTTAGACCTGTTCTGTCAGCTAAGGGGTCTAAAACAGAATGCATTACTCATTTTCTAGATTACTAGCTGAACTGAGTTACCAGTGTTTGGTTACAGCTGACATCACGTTTCTATTCTTCATTTCCCATGACAGTGGGGTTAATAAAGTTGCAATTTTTTTTTAACTAAAGTTATTGAATTTATCATGTTTTATATGCAATGTGTCTTTGTTTGAAATAGTCTTAAGCAGTTATTTTTCCTGGTTAAAACTGACATTTACAAGCAGCTTGAGGAGTATCTATAAGAACGGTAATTGACCCCACTTTTGCTAATTTAGTTTTGAATGAAAGAGAGAAAACTATTTTGTGCAGAATGGACATTTATAATTCATTGTTACTTTATATAGACATTGAATAAGCATTGCAGTAGTCTCAGATATTACTAATAACTGCAAGACTCCTGGAATTCATTTTATTTGTTAAACTCATCTTTTTCTAAACACCTTTATTGAATTATCACTTGTAGCATAGATAAACTTACATTTATATTTTTATTTATTTATTTATTTTTATTTTACATTTGTTGACATGGATAGTTTGACTGGATACATGTCTATTTTCAGCAGAGGCCCAGGGAGAAAAGCTCCAATGTAGAACATACAGAAAAAAATCACAAAATGATTACAAGTTACACACAGTTTACTGGCTCCAGTTGAGTATGCAGGTAATATAATCATACACTTTTAAAACAGTGTTGATAAATTGACTAGACAATGTAACATGATTACAGACTATAGGGAAGGATCTAGTCAGGTTTTGAACAAGGACATAGCCAGTGAGTTTTAAAGTATAGCTTGAGGCTTTTTTTAAACTGAGTAAGAGAGGGTTCAAGGGTGAGATAAGCAGGAAGAGAGTTCCTGGTTTTGCCAATAGAGTTAGCAAACAGAGAGTCCCCAGCAGCGTTGTTGATTTTCGATGTTTGAACCAGTAGTTTATTAGAAGAGCAAAGTGACCTCAGGTTGCTATAAGGGTTAATGATATTTTTAAGTGCAGGTGTATTATCAGGGTGGTTGAGAACTTTACGGGCAGTTATAAGCTGGTTGTACTGAAGTAGGCAAGGCCATTCTAGCCACCCCAGAAGATTTAGGCTGTGACAGTGGTGAGTCCTATAGGCTGTGCCTGTTGCATATCTAGCAATATGGTTATAACAGCTGGAGAGTTTGCTAATAGCGGATTTGTTCAAATTAGTGAGAAGAGGGGAGGCACAGAGAAGAGTGGAGAGTAGATGGGAATGAACAATAGCAGTCCTAGCAAATGGAGTAGGAAAGGTTTGATCTTATATAGAGGGAGCCACGTTTTTTGTTAATGGTTTTGATAGTTTGATTGACATGGATATCAAACTTGAGGGTGATGTCTATTGTGACTCCTAAGAGTTTGGTTTGTGTATCTGGGGAGATAATGGCACCACCATTAGATTTACAAGTGGGGAAGACTTACAAGTGGGGGAGAAAAGAAGCAACTTTGTTTTGTTAGGGTTTAATAGCTGACAGTTAGAGAGCCAGTTTTCAACTATATTGAAAATATTCTGGTTTAATGTTATTAAATCTGTCAGGGAGATGGCTGAACAAATCAAGGTGGAGTTATCCACATATTGGATACAGGTAGCATTTGGGATGACAGTGGGAAGGTCATTAATAAAGAGAGAGAAAAAAAGGGGTCCTAGGGTGACGGGTAGACAGGTTGATAGTTCAGGTTGATAGTTTCTCCTGCCATAGGATGGCTTGTTGTCTACCACACAGGTAAGACTGGAACCACTGAAGCACACAGCTGTTTAGTAGGATTATGTAAAAGTAATCAGACCATAATAACAAGTTCATATTTACAAACATTATATTGGGTGTCACAGTGGCAGAGTGGATAGTATTGCTGGCTTGCAGCAAGAGGCTCCCAGGTTCAATTCTTGTCTAGGAAGCCCTCTAGATGGAGTCTGCTTCCCTCTATGTGTTCACATGAGCTTATTCCAATTTCCTCTGACCTTCCAAAGACATGCAGTAGGTGGACTGGGCACTCTAAATTGGTTATAGATGTGAGAGTGAATGTGTGGGTATGGAAGAACAACTGTGGCAGAACTAGCCACCTGGCAGTGTAAACCTTGGCACTAGATGATTTTCTCTAAGTGACACCACAACCCCATGTGCAAAATGGGGTTGTGGATGGATTTATACATGGCATAGATTGTTATATAACATATAACCTAGGCAACATTACATAAATTATTCAATTCCTGCCTTTTCTTAAACCTCATTCTTCCTCCAAAACATTTTTCTGCATATATTGTCCCCGTTTCCATTTTTTCTTTGTAATTTACTCCTTCCATTTTCTAAAGATCACAATTCCTGTTCTTTTATCTCCTTTATAATATTCACTACTTCAAGTATAGTTGGTTTAGATTTTAATTTCCATTTTTTAGTAATTGTTTTTTTTTGGCAGTCACCTGAATTAAACTTAACACTGCCTTACTATGTCTAGGTAGTTCAGATCCTGTAGCCTAGCACAAAAGATCATTTCCTTATGTTAAACTAATTTTTGATCTTGACAATATTACACACACACACACACACACACATATATATATATATATATATATATATATATATATATATATATATATATATATATATATATAGATATAGATAGATAGATAGGTTTACTATCAAAATATTGAAAGCCCTAACCATGAATGTTCACATCCCCAAACCAGAACAATGAACAAAGGCAAGCTGACTGCTCAGAATGATGATTCATTCGGAAGGTATATATATATATATATATATATATATATATATATATATATATCTGGATCTATGTCAGAATAATGAATTGCAATAATGTTGAGTTGTAAAACGGTGAGACGGAAACAATGAACGTTTATATCTATGAATGTCAAGATCATCGTAAATTTTCACCGCAAAAGAAGGCAATTAGACAATGTGGTGAACTTTGCCCTTTTCTTCACTGTAGTGCGATCTCAAAGTTGGTATATTTAATTGAGAGGGTGTGGGAGACCCCCCACAAGGGGATTTTGTGGAGGGTGAAGCACCCCACTTTGGTGGGTTTTATTTGCTTAGGTTTGTTTTTTGAAGTTTTGTTGGATGACTGCTTAATTACCAGGGGAAAATTTATGATGCTCTGGATGTTCATGAATGTAAACTTTCATCATTTCTGTCTCACCATTTTGCAGCTCAACGTTATGGTAATTCATTATTTTGACATATATATATATATATATATATATATATATATATATATATATATATATATATATATATATATATATATATATATATATATATATATATAGATAGATAGATATATATAGATATATATATATGTTTACTATCAAAATATTGAAAGCCCTAACCATGAATGTTCACTTCCCCAAACCAGAACAATGAACAAAGGCAAGCTGACTGCTCAGAATGTTGATTCATTTGGAAAGTAAGAATCGACATTCAGCAGTGACTGGACTTCTCATTATCTGAAAAATACATCATCTAAAATGCATACATATTTCGACTGTTTTGCAGAGAGGCAAGCCCCCCTGTACCCCCACAACCCCTGCTAATTATATATACTCACTCCAAGATCGCACTATGGTGAGGAAAAGGGAAATGTTCCTGATCCCCACTGTAGTGTGATCCAATTCAAAACACTGACACTCAAAACTGTGAACACAAGCTACATATTGACGTTTTGGAGTCGACAGGATTTGCTTTCGCAGTTTTGCCTTTTTGCTCCTGACCGACCCTTCTGACAGGTGGTAAGGTACATTTCATTATTTTAATAGTAAACCATATACATATATAATGTATATATATATATATATATATATATATATATATATATATATATATATATATATATATATATATATATATATATATATATATATATATATATATATATATATATATATATATATCTCTCTCTCTATATATATATATATATATATATATATATATATATATATAGATATACTGCATATACATATATTTCTAGCATTTATTAACAATTACATTCACACTAGCAGTGGACATTTTATCAAATTCAGAAAAAAAGTTATATAAAAATCAGACAATTGGACTCTGCACACAAACTTTTGGTAATTCCCTTTGTTGCTAAGAATCACATCTGCATATCCTTAGAATTCTTTTTAAGAGAGAATATATGATTCTGAATTTATTATTACTATTTGTTTAATAAAGCCAAGGTAGAAAGAGAAGGTGAATTTAAACTAATTCTCACGATGCATATGAATGAAGCCTACAGATATAATGATTTTGTTTCTGATGGCATAGATACCCCGGTGGACTACATGCATAACTTTCCAGTTACTTATAGTATTGATGGTACCAATATTAAAGAGATATTGAAAGACAACTAGAAACATAAAGTGGTTACTCTGAGGCTAATGAGAAGATGGCACTTATGAATGTGGATGGTGCAAATGGTGCTGATCTATTAATACAAGTTCACTGTTAATTCTGAACCGCCATGTTAGTGCTATACAGCTTTAAGGTAGATATGCATGTGAGATTGCAGTATATTTTGCCACATGCAGTTATTGTAATCCTTTCCATGTTGGTCAAACTAAGCTAAAGCTTTTTATGAGAATAAGTGAAAGTGTATATGCCATTAAAGTTAATAACAAGAATAATGTCTTATTTAAATACAACACTGGATGACCTGGCTTAAGGATTTTTATTTTGCTTGATTTAAATTTTTGTCTCCAGGGCACAGTCAGAGGTGACATAAAAATCACTTGGAAACACAGGAACATAAATGCCAGATAAAAGTGAATTCAGGGCATCCTCTAGGTTTGAATAAACACTGAAAGTGTGATAAGAGACTTAGGGACACAGGTGGACAGTGGTCTCACCTTTGATAACCACATCACCACAACAGTCAAGAAATCCTTCTATGTGGCACACCTCATCACTAAGGGCTTTTCATCCAGAAAAAAGGAGGTCATTGTCCCACTGTACTCATCCCTCATTAGACCCATTATAGAATACAACACCCCGTTTGGTATGTACCACTCAAGACATCTGCAACACCTGTAAAGGCCACAGAAGTACCTCACTAAAAGAATCAATGGCCTAAAGCAGATGCCCTATGCTGATCATCTAAAAAAACTCCACCTATACTCTGTCGCATGTCATCTACTCAGAGGCGATCTCTGCTTAACATACAAGGCCATGTCAAACCCAGAGCTGTTGGACATGCTACACTTAAAGAAATCCCAATCCCTCAGAGACACACACTCCAGGGATCTAAACTTTGTCATCACAATGAACAAAACATGCTGGAGGGATAGGTTCCTGACCCAGAGACTCCCCAGACTCTGTAATAGACTGCTCATACATGTCAAGCAGAGTGCCTCTTTGGCCCTTTTCATAAGGAACCTTGATGATTGGATTGGAGATAGGAAATTCACCCCGGGGATCACATCAATTGCTGTGCTAGACAGGGGTCCAGGAAGTAAATACTGTGGGAAGAAATAGCCAGGGAATGTTATGGCTAGGCTTGTATAGGCCCTAGGGCTGATAGCCTAGTACCAACTTATGAACTTATGAAATGTATTTTAAAGTCACATTCCATTAACTGAAGCTTGTTAGACTGCTTTATTTATGATCACTAAAATAAATTAACGTATTTTTATTTACAAAATGGTATACTATGAAGTTTTTCACATGATGTTTTAATGTTATACTCATCTGCGGTGCAGGCTGATGTATTTTTTACATAAAGAAGTCAAATTAGATGTTTTTACACTAATTTCAGATGTCATTCACATAACTACAAATCAGTATATTTAAATGAGTTAATATGATTGTTTTCTGTTTTCTGAAGAAGTCTCTTATGATGAAAGCCCTTAACCATGGAGTTTCGTTTCACATTAAAAAGCTGGTTGCCATAACTGGGTTTCTTTTTTCTTCTTTTTTTTCAAAACTTTGGTGAGACATTTTTTTTCCTGTTGATGGTTGGACTTTTGATCCTTTTGTGGGGAGCAGAATTATAGTGATACATTTGTAAAAAGGTATCTAAATATTTGTAGGTGATTATTTAATTTCTTTGACTCTTTACAGCTTCTGTACACTTCTCTGAACACCAACTCCCCAAAAAATCCATTCACCGAGATCAGCATCCCCCATGTTGAACTTGCTGATCTCTCTCTTCTATAGGAAAAACTGCCAGTGCAGTTCTGAAGTGCGCACTAGCAGTTTCCTCCATTTTAGTACCTTTCTCTCTTCCTCATGCTTGTGTGAACATGGAGTTGCCATGTATACATTCAAGGTGTGGGTGTGGGGGGAAATACTTAACTTATATGTCTTCTCAAAGGGTTGAATCTTAAGCACTGTAAGCCGGTGTGCTTAATGACTTAAATGCTAGACGTGAGTAGGTAAAGCATACTATTCATTAATATTAAAACCTCAATTTCACCCAAAACAGCTTTTAAGTGTAAAGGATGAAATTTGGACCAGTAGAGTAAGTGGAGCCAAACTCTGGTCCTCTGCATCATCCCTAACACTTTATTGCGGCATTTATTTTCAATTAGTTGTGTGTTGTGGGGTTTTGAAGCTGACGACATTAGGATACGTTATAAGGTTATCAGACTTGAAAAGTAAAATGCTACTTAACTAAATATTATAAATTTCTCCTCTTTCATCTATGTTAATTACATCTCACATAGTCAGCAGTCCTTTTTTTTTTTTTTTGAGCTGTCTAAGGAGGAGAAAATATGGAGTGCACATGAACACAACTAACATTAGCGATCTGAAGGGAAAGTTATAAGTTCATTATATCACCCAATTCTTACAGAGAGTAAGAGTAAATCTAAAGCTGCCCATGGCCACTCAATAGAATCATCATCTTCTTTCGGCTGTTCCTGTTAGGGATCACCACAGCGGATCATCTGTTTCCATTTCTTCCTGTCCTCTGCATCTTGCTCTGTCACACCAACCACCTGCAAGTCCTCTCTCACCACATCCATAAACCTTATCTTAGGCCTTCCACTTTTCCTGTTACCTGGTAGCTTCCTCCTTAGCATCTTTTTCCAAATATACTCAGCATCCCTCCTCAGCACATATCCAAACCAACGTAATCTTGCCTCTCTGGCTTTGTCTCCAAACCTTTCGACCTGGGCTGACTCTCTAATATACTTATTCCTAATCCTGTCCACCCTCGTCACACCCAGTGCAAATCTTAATATCTTTAACTCTGCCACATCCAGTTCTAACATCTGCCTTTTTGTCAATGCCACCGTCTCCAACCCATATAACATAGCTGGTCTCACTACCCTCTTGTAGACCTTCCCTTTCACTCTTACTGGTACTGTCGCAAATCACTCCTGACACTCTTCTCAACCCACTCCATCCTGCCTGTACTCTTTTCTTCACCTCTCTTCCACACTCACCATTACTCTGAACTATTGATCCCAAGTATTTAAACGTATCCACCTTTGCCACCTCTACTCCTTGCATCCTCACCATTCCTCTATCCTCCCTCTCATTCACACACATATATTCTGTCTTAGTCCTGCTGACCTTCATTCCTCTTCTCTCTAGAGCATATCTCCATGTCTCCAAGGTCTCGTCCACCTGTTCCCTACTCTCACTACAGATCACAATGTCATCTGCAAACATCATAGTCCACAGGGACTCCTGTCTGATCTCGTCTGTCAACCTGTCCATCACCACTGCAAATAAGAAAGGGCTCAGAGCTGATCCTTGATGTAATCCCACCTCCACCTTAAATGCATCCGTCACTCCCACTGCAGACCTCACCACTGTCACACTACCCTCGTACATATCCTGTACCACACTCAATAGAATAAATACATGTAAACTGTCACATAATGCTATCTTGTTCAATATAATCCAGATGTTATCCAATATTTCTCCTTAACCCACATGAGATCCTTTTAAATTTCCGCCTGCTATTATTTGTATTTGTCATGCACAAATGTTAACTCTCTTTCCATCCATCCATCCACAAACCTATTTTTCGTATTTTTGCATATGGAGCTGGGGTGCCACTTCAACAGTGACAGTCATGCCACTTCAACAGTGACAGTCATTCAGAGCCAAGATTTACACTGACATGTAGCTAGGCCTGCCACAGCAGTTCTGCCACACCACACACTCACATGCACACTCACACCTATGGCCAGCTTAGAGTATCCAATCTATCTACAGCATGTCTTTGTAATATGGGAGGAAATCCAGGGAGCACAGGGAGGACATGCAGACTCCACACAGAAGTCACCCCAGCTGAGAATTGAACCAGGTAACCTCTTGCTGTGAAGCAACAATACTGTCCACTGCACCACTGTGTCATCCTAGTTCATGTGAGGTTATCTTACACTGGCTTCAAGAAACACAATAGTAATTTCATTCATTCCTCTATGCCATGTGTGACTCCCTCCTATATTCTTCAGTAACACACAAGCCAAAAGCCTTACAGTGGTCCTATATGTGAGGATTCATCAGAGTGTAACAGCTCATTCAGCATGAAAGCAGGAGTGGATCTACAAAAGAACATGTCTGACTATACCCAGCAAGGCAGTGCAAACTCAAGGTTTGTCATCCACTTACTGGATGACATCCATATAAGACAAAGGGCCTAACCCACATAAACTACTAGTGTTAGGACTGTAGTCTTAAAGTAAGTGCAACAAAATGCAACACTGTTCTCTTGGGAAGCAAGAACACCACTGCAGCTGCCTCATAAGGGATATCCCCCACAGAATACATACTGCTATATGAAATGTACATACATTCATACACAACAAACTCTCTTTCAGCCACCACATATCAACCATCATTAGTAAATCCTTTTACCTAGTGCAATTAGTAATTAAAGGCATATTCTTCAAGTCCAGGGAAGTGACTGTCCCTTTCTACTTCTTCCCTATCAGATTCATAATAGAATATAATGCTCCATTCGGCATTCATCTATCATGGCATATAGCATAACGAGGAAAAATAAACACACAATACTTCCTCTTAAAGAAAATTTCAGGTGTGTGCTCCATAAGCTAAACACATCTAAAAGCCCTATCACTGTATTCCATCCTCTACAGACTTCTATGCTATCAACACTTCTTAGCTTACATGGCTGCAAATGACCCTATCCTGCTTGACATTTTTACATCTTCATAAAGTAGGTAGCACAAACAATACGCATTCCACAAACTGAAATCTGCATTATAATATTAACAGAACTTTTTAGTAGGATATACATAATCTTCCAAAGGGCCTCCTATCCATGGAAAAAGCTCCCTCTGCACAGCAGATCAGCATTCTAACTTTCCATAAATCTAACATAGATGAGTGGAAGGAGGATTTATAAATTCATCTCTGATCTAAAATCTCAAACTGCTACAGATATAGAGAGCAAATTTTGAGATCTGAAGTGGCACAGCTCTTAAAGCTGTACTCATGTGATATCATTCTGTACACTCTAATATGATAACCTACTGTACACTCATGAACCTAAGAGGTACATAACTGCCCGATCTGATATCCTACTGTACACTCATGAACCTATGAGCTACAGCACATTCCAATCTCATATCCTATGGTATACTCATGAAACTATGGATGATAGCACAGTCCGATCTGATATCCTACTGTAGACTCATGGCCCTATGAGCTACACCACTGTCTGATCTGATATCCTATTGTGCACTCATGATCCTATGAGATACAGCACTGTTTGATCTGATATCTTATTGTACACTGATGAACTTATGAGCTTCACCACTGTCTGATCTGATATCCTTCTGTACAGCATGAACCTATGAGCTACACCACAGCCCTATCTGGAATCTTTCCATGCACTCATGAACCTATGAGTTAGAGCACAGCCTAAGCTGATATCCCACTGTACACTCATGAAATTATGAGCTACTTCACTGTCCGATCTGATATCCTACCATACACTCATGAACCAGTGGGCTATAGCCTAATCCAATCTGATATCATACTATATACTCATGAACCTATGAGCTACAACACTGTCCGATCTGATATCCTACTGTATGCTCATGATTCTGTGAGCTACAGCACAGACCAGTTCAGTCACACAGAGATGCTGGCAACTCTTCCAGGTAAATTTCCAGTTAAGTTATGACAAAAAGTATGAATATTCAATATAGAAAATGTGTAGGTGTCATGTGGGATGAAATGAAGGTGCTCTGATAGACACAGCAGTAAGACTTGTACACTTGCGGTCTTAGTGCAGAGAGATTTACCTGCAGCAATTCCCAAAGCCTGTGAAAAGTTTTGTTAATGTGCAGGCAGGCTCACCTCTTGCTACTCTATCCTTAGGATTTTCCCAGGTAATCATTCTTACTCTTCTTATCTCTCACTATGAAGACTCCTCATCCCCTTATTATCCCAAAAAGAATCACCTGTCATCCTCTTTCTCATTAACCTAGATGCATAAAATAAAGTACCTCTTTACCACTTTTAAGAACTCAGTGCTGTATAGAAATTGCATATCACATCACTTAACTCCATCTCTGGAGCTCATGTTTGAATTTATGGCATGAAATGAGGAAAAGTTGCTACATTAAAATGACTACCCCTCCCTTTCGTATTTGTATAAAAAATGCTAATTATATGTATCCTTTTTCTGAGCTAATAAGTAAGTAAGTATGTGGACGTTACAGAATTCTAGGAGGGAGAGATGCAATTCCAACTACCTGTGCAGACTTTTTCTTAGTGTCAGAGTTACAAGAAAATTTGTATATAAAGGAAATGTGCATATGTTTATTTTTATTAAAAGGTCATTTTTACATATGGCTTATAATAGTAGTACTATGTTTAAAAAAGGTTGAAAATATCCTTTTCAGGTAAGACTTATTACAATGTTGTGTCTTTCGGCTTTTCCTGGTTAGGGGTCACCACAGCGGAACTCTGATCCGCTAATGATTGGCAGCAGATTTTTACGTGCCGAGTTGCCAGCTCTGACGCACAACCTTCAACGAAGGTACGCCCATTCACACATATCTCCATACAGAAGATGCTCTAGCTGAGAGTCTTACTGTAAGGCGACAACGCTACCGCAGCACCACCACCGCAGTAGGTAAGACTTATTACAATAACAGTAATATATACAAAACAGTAATATATACAAAAAAGTTTAAATGGTACATCCAAGAAATGCTAAGTGTATGTACGATGATGTGTTATCTGTACAACTGACGATTACAATACTGCATACAAATTCAGCAGACATTGCTACTGCAGGAGCTGTGTGTCAGCCATCTCAGCAACAGCAGAGTGATATAACATAATTTGGTTATTTCTTGGACTGATACCAGGAATGTAGATTCTGCGATGCAGTAGTAAGAATAAAGGTTTGAGTTAAGCTAAATCTATGCAGCTGGATGAGAAGGACTGACTTTCAGTCTGTTCCACAATACAGGGCCCAAGATGGAATGGTTTTAGTGTAGGGTTACCACCTGTCCCACTTTGCGAGGGACAATCCCTCTTTGGCCAGTTGTGTCCTGACAAACAATTGTAAAACTGGCAAATGTCCTGAGATTTTAGGACAAAATTATTTCTAATATTTTATGTAATAGTTGCATAAAACAGTTATTCTGTATCTGAAATACCTAAATGTTATAAGAAACAGAATAAGCAACTAAAATGCTACAAGAATAAGCTTTTATTTAGGCAAAAAAGTTAAGTTCTGTCCTTTTTACTGGCCGTGGGTATGTGTCGGCCTGTAAAATGTGATGTTTGTACCAAAAATGTCCCACTTTGGCCATTTGAAAAGGTGGCAACCCTATTTTAGTGCAACATTCAAACTGGATCAGCAGAAAGTGAATTGGAATGTAGGTTCATAGGTTCACAGGTAGGTACTAGGCTATTGGCCCTAGGGTCTATATAAGCCTAGCCAAAAAGGTACCCAAAAGAGAGTGACATGATTTTTATTTCTTGACTGATACTGATACCAGGATGGTGATGCGTATGCAGCAGTAAGAATAAAGTTTTGAGTTGTAAATCTATGCAGCTGGATGAGAAGGACTGACTTTCAGTCTGTTCCACAATACAGGGCCCAAGATGGAATGGTTTTAGTGTAGTGATTCAAACTGGATCAGCAGAAAGTGAATTGGAATGTAGGTTCATAGGTTCACAGGTAGGTACTAGGCTATTGGCCCTAGGGTCTATATAAGCCTAGCCAAAAAGGTACCCTGGCTTGGTTGGAGCTCCTAGATTCATTAACATAATGCAAATAGACATAAAGCTTGTTGAGCACAATATATGTACTACTCCTTCTGCTCTATAAAGTGATAAGCAAAGGTAAATTATTGTAATGAGAAATGAAGAGTGACATGATTGAGTCATAAATTGGTGAGCGACTGTGTACTATGTGCACCTGGTACAGCTGAAAGGCAAAGCAGTGAGACAGCTTTTCTAATGGGGCAGCTTTAGACTTATAATATAGATGTTTGGTAATGACATCTTCAGTATGAATGGAGAAAAAGAAATGGCACAGATGATAGTGAAGGACTGAATGCCACACCTTAGATTTATTTAAATCAGTATGCTCGTTAGGATGCCTGGATCCTGCTTCACTCCTCCCATAATTGCAAAAAAGTGCATCACTGGATACTTACCTACCATTTACAACACCTTACAATTGCAGGCATTACTGATTTATTTATTTATTTATTTATTTACATTTGTTGACCGGGAGTGTCCGACTGGACGTAGGTCCATTTTCAGCGGAGGCCAGGGGAGATAAGCTCCACAGTTAAAATAAACAGACAGTAGTTACATTGGATTACATAGCGATTAACAATTTAACATAGCAATTACTTACAACATATTTACAGATGAAGAACATAGTACATCAGTAGACAACTAGAATCTTTATCTGTGAAGTACATAACAGACATTTACAAATGTTACAATAAGAAGTTCCTGCTGTATAATAAGTACTAGGCTTATGAGCATCTGAGCTTGCTATAAGTGTGTGTGTGTGTGTGTGTGTGACATCTAGAAGTTAATTTTAGTATTTGGTCAGATGCTGCTGTTCTGCTATGTATTGGCTCTATTTTTAATAGTTGAACTAATGTAGGTCAGTGTGTTTCATATGGAGTATCTAACAAGTGAAGCAGCAAGGTCCTGGTATAGCCCTTTAGGCAACAGGAAGAATCTTTGCTTTGTGTAATTTAACACAATGGTATTATGGTGTTCCAGTTTTGGGGTATTCATCTGCTATCCACAATCAGCGCCATTTGTAGCCAATAGCAATTGAGAAGTCAATACAGTATGTAGGGAACATACAGTGAACAGACAACAGCATCTATTTTCCTATGACACCTCTAACGTCATTAGTTAGGAAGCATGGGAACCTGAAACAGGTAATAGTTTGCTTGCATTAGTTAAGACTATATATATATATATATATATATATATATATATATATATATGTATAATTTTATTTGTCTATATAGATAGCTACAGATATACCTACAGACAAAGAACAGAAAAGGAGGGTCTACATATTTCTCAGAAATGTCTGTTGTATTATCTAAAAATATCCTAATAAACACCAATATCAAATAATGTTTGGAATTTAAGAAAGATTATTTTACAAAAAAGTACAGTGCAAAAATTCTTCAAGAATGCTTAAAGATCTAACCAGCAGTAGTTGCTTCATTTTGGCAAGCTATTCTAGGTAAACCACATTTAACATGATTATTCTTATTGTGTGCTGTCATATAATCAAAGGTTTGTTGCTATTATGTTGGTACAAGTAAACTGAATATTGCAAATTAATTCAGAGCTATTTGACATGATGTGCCTACTTCCCCCCCACATTATTTATAATATAAGGGGACACTCAGCTCTCTACTTGCATAACACCTAGTGGGAGCACTAGCCTGTCAGCATGCACTGCATGTCAAACTTGCAAATATGTTTTATTTTAAATAGCTAGCGTTTCATACAGTTCACTTACTATGCCAGCAAAAATGTTCACTTTTGACTTATTCCCAAAGTTAATTAATGGAAATCTGTTATTCATCTTTTATTAACACAATGACTAATGATATTGTGATGCTCTATTATGGGCCAATAACTAAACAAAGCCAATAAATATTTCTATATAAAGACATGGTGATAAATTCAAATAGCCTTTTCAAAGATAGGTACAGAGTGATCAACAAAATCATATGCATCTAACTATAATTAATTAAAACAACTAGATGACATTAACCTCCCAAGACAAAATGAAGAAAACTAAACAGTGTGTAGGAAGCAACTGAATGGATAATCTAATTCTTACTTATAAACAGTATAAATAACATTGGACTGCATGCTAATATTTTTTTTCAGTTAAGGTCTTTTTCCTACACATCTTTCATACCTACACATAAAGGAACAACAGATTACACATATTCCTGTTATTTGTATGCAATATAGACTAAAGTAAAGCAGGCGTCGCCCCAGACTCACACAAAGACGAATAATGGCATTTCTGTAATTGAGACATTACCCCATCTCTAGGACTTAACTTATTGTTCTCACTCCTCAGACCTAGAAAATTATAGACTGTTTTACATCAATTCCCACACAAAAAGAAAAAAAAAAGATATCTCTGTGAGTTAGCTAGTACATCTTCTTGCATCTATTTAATTTGTTGCTTCCATTTTATACACCTAAAATGATATAAAAGCATAGCTCACATTAATGTCACTCAAAAATGAAATGTGACTTTTTTTAGTAAATGAAACATTAAATAGTTAACTCATTCAAGACAGTAGTGCCTTTTTTGTAAACTACCAGTTAACACCCATAGCTTCTTCAGATGTCCAGATATTTTGAGGCTGGCTTCCTTAACAAACTGACTTACCAATTAATAATAGCATTAGATACAGAAATATGTAAGCAACAAAATTACACTAAGACTATTAATTTGTCATCTCCTGCAGCAGAAACAGTAATCACATTTTGATAGTTGTTTTTCATACTTCATCTCTATATTCATATTATCAAAGATGAGAGAGCTACTGTACATTTTATTTAGAAACATGGTATGAAATGCCATGATGGAAGAAAGAAAATAAACTGTCATTATCCATTTATACTCCACTATACTGGAGGCATTGCTATTTGTTTACTAGTAATTATAAATATGGGCAATATTTCCATGTGTACTTTATATTCCAAAAACAAGTGCCTAACAAATTATCAAATGGAATAAAGCAAACCTAAGATAATGTTGAAGAAAAACATGACCAATATTTTTATTGTAAGTTTCACTTCTTGAGAGATATTCAGCTTTATGTATATTGCTAATTACACAATTAAGTACAATTTTTCATATTTTGTAAATATCACATTAAGCAAGTACTCAAGAAAGAAATTATTATGATAATATTAAAAGAACCCTATCTTTAATAGAATCAGTTAAACATTTAAATAAAAATCTAACATTAATCAGCCTAGATATAAATTGTGCATTCAATTCAGTTAATTGGGATTCCTTATTTATTTTATTAGAAAGATTAAACTTTTTGAGTAATTTTATAAATTTAATAACACAATTATATCAAGGTAGCCAAGCATGCACTAAAATAGGAACAAATATTTCTCAAAATATCCCCATTATTAAAGGTACCAAACAAGGTTGTCCATTATCTCCCTTATTATTTACATTACCTATGGAGCCCTGGGCCAATCTGATAAGAAATAATGTGGAAAATGAAGGATATAAGATAACCTCAAATGAATCCTCCAAAATACAAATGTTTGCTGATGATATTCTAGTCACATTAGAAGGAAATAACAAATCCATCAGAGCATTATTCTCAGATATGGAGTATTTTCAAAAAACAAAACAGGGTTACTCTTTAATAATAACAAAACACAAATACTAATAATTGGCCCTAAGAAATTTGATTTACAGAATGATTATAAAAAATACATAACACAATCAGAAGAAATATGTTATTTGGGTATTGTAATTACTAAAAATATTAAAGATATTGTTCAAGTAAACTACAAAAAAAGTCTAAATGTAATAGAAAACCTTACTCAAAAATGGAATAAGACCCCATTCTCAATGGATAAGAAACTGTTAATAATTAAGATGATCTTTCTACCCCAAATTTTGTATATTATTCAATCAATCTCCTTACCCCCTCCTACTTATATTATTAAAAATTCATTTCTGTGATGCATACATTTTTATGGTACCCGACCAAACCCAGAATAGCTTGGTCCACTCATATGAAAAATTGGAATAATGGAGGTATAGCCATCCCGAATTTAGAAATTTATGCAATCTCATCAATGGTTAAAACTATTTCTCTCCTTATAGATCCACACTATTCAGCCAAATGGAAAAACAATTCTAGAAATTTTAGTTTGTAAAGCAATAAATAACAGATCCCAGAAAATAGACCTGTTAAATAATACTTTCATATGGGTTTTAAAAGAATACATTACTTTTAATAATACTCAGAATTTTAAATCAAATTATATAACTCTTTTATTGAAATCTTTCAGAAATGTAATGTTTAAATTTAATAATTTTAAAGATTGGTTGTTTCTGTTATTTCCAATAGCCTACATACACAGTGTTATATTTTCTTCTGATTTTACAAAAATGTGCTAATTTAAAGAAAAAAATTAATATTTTGGTTTCACATGATGTCAAATAATTACTTAAAATCTAGTAACATACTTAAAAATGAATATGAAGATGTCTCACTTTCTTGGTTGGACTTACATGAAGCAAGGAAATTTATTTTAAATACGTTTGATACTATGTCTTTTACTACCAAGAATTCAATACCTAAGATTATTCAATATATGGTTTTATCTATACAACATAAATCTCCTACCAAAAACGTATTATCTCACAAATATAAAATAGTTAAACTTGACTTGGAAGCTGTTTCAGATACCAATTGAAACTACTTTACTTTAGTTAATAATCAATCTCCTACATAAATTGATAACATAAACATGTTACAATCAGCTAGTCTTACCACCTCATCACTGAAATGGAAACTTTTTACTTTGAGATATTTACAGATCTTTTATTACCCCATTCTCTCTTAGTAAATTTAACAAAAGTAATGTCAACTGTTGGAGGTGTGATAAAGAAGTAAATGCAGAATGGGCTCACATGATATATGATTGTGAAATTTTAAATGAATTTTGGAAAAATATTAATTCCTTTTTACAAGCTATTTTCACAGATAATTTTACTTTCACTAAGTCACTTGTTATTTTCAATACTCCAGTACCTAATTGTATAAGCAAAGCTAATCAATCTTTAGTCTGGACTATATTATCAGTTGCCAGAAAAGTAATTACAAGAAAATGGAAATCTCCCTCAATTCAAGAATTCAAATCTTTACTTCTGGAAGTCTGTAATTTGGAATATTTAACTATCAAATCTAGATCTTTATAATTTATTACAAAAGTAGTTATTTAATCAATTTTTAATTGTTGAGAATGTCTTTGTATATAGTTCTTGTTTGTTGTATCATTATTTGACTATCTATTTGAAAATTGTGCATTTCTAATGTACATTATTTTTTTCAATTTTAATACTAATAAAACTGTTTTGAAAAAAAAAAGAAAGGAATTTCTTCCTGTAATGTGACAGCTCATGTCTGGCTAACAAAAGCATTTCAACGATTTTCATCTATGTTATGCATTTTCCAAGATATGACAGTTTGTTTGAAAAACCTTAGCAAAGATATTCAGGGTTTATGTGTATTATAATATGTTTTTTGAAGTTACATCTATTAACCGAAGTCTATTTTTGTAGTTTGTATTGCATTCCAAGTAGTGTATGTGCTGTGCCTAGTTATTTAAACCAGTTTTGAGTGGTTTCTGTCATTTTTCTGTAATTTCCTGCATTTTTGCTATGTTTTCTCTAAATCTGAGTAACAGTTACTAATTGAAATCATTTTTTTCTTTCATTTTAAACTGCATTTCAAGTGGTTTCTGGGCTGAGCTTAGCTATAGCGTTATTAATTGAAACCATTTGTCTTTTAGTTTAAACTGCATTACAAGTGGTTTCATGGGCTGTGCTTAGCTATTTAAATCAGTTTTGAAAGGATCTATCATTTATTTTATTTATTTACTGGGTAAAGCATTTATCACTAATGACCAGTCACAGGCTCAACTGAGGTTACATGAACAGTAACAGAAAATTGTACATCAACATGGTGTCCCAATCACAAGTGGTGTCCCACAGGGCTCTGTCCTGGGACCCCTCTTGTTCGGCATTTATTTCTCAGATGTGAAAGCAAACATGGGAGGGTTGTGGCTGACAAAGTTTGCAGATGACTGCAAACTAGGCACCATAGTCGATACACCAGCTGACACATACATCCTACAGAAAGGCCTCACTGAAATGGACAACTGGTGCCGGAGTCATGGCCTTAAACTAAATGCCAAAAAATGTATAGTCATCCCCTAAAAACAAAGTACCCACAAATTATCACATAGACAGTAACCCATTGAATACGGAAAAAGTAATAGGAGACCTGGGGACCCAAGTCGATAGTGACCTCTCATTTGACACCCACATTGCCAAATTGGTTAGAAAGACTTTCTACCTTGCCCACCTTATCATGAAGGGATTCACATCCAGATCAAAGGAGGTCATTGTACCCCTATACTCCTCCCTTATCAGGCCCATGATTGAGTACAATGCCCCATTTGGTATGTACCTCACCCGGCACTTGCAACAGCTAGAGAGACCCCAAAAGTACCTCACCAAGAGGATCAAGGGTCTCCAACATATGTCATATGCTGCCAGACTAAAGAAACTCCATCTCTATTCAGTAGCATACCGCCTGCTCAGAGGTGATCTGTGCCTGATGTACAAGGCCATGTCCAATCAGGAATTGATGGACATGCTCCACCTCAAAAAATCCAAATCCATCAGAACCATGAGAGCTAAAGATTTAAACTTCAGCACAAATATGAATAGGACATGCTGGAGGGACAGATTCATACCTCAGAGGCTTCCCATACTCTGGAACAGAATCCCAGTTCATGTTAGGCAGAGCCCCTCACTGACTCTCTTCAAGAGAAATCTTGACGAGTGGATGGGAGATCGTAGGTTTACCCCAGGAGTCATCTCTGTGTCACTACTAGACAGAGGCACAGTAAACTAATTCTATTATGTAAGGGGGTCTTCACTGTGTCACTACTAGACAGAGGCACAGTATTCTAAATCTATACTGTACACTTTTGTACCATTACATGGGGTGGCGAAAGCCACATCACTATGGCTAGGCTTATAAATGCCCCAGGGCAGATAGCCTAGTACCAAACTATGAAACTATAAAATACATGAGAACAGGAAACTCTGTATGTAAACAGAGGTCAACATGCATAATACATGAATAGAGGAACTGTGCATTTAAGTAGAGATTTATATATTTGTTGCAGTCAAACAAATATTTCAAAAGTAAATATATGCACATCTTTATATAAGAAGAATCATGAAAATCATAAATATAAAATAATTAAAAGGGGAGAATAGGAAGAAGAGAAAGAGGAAGACAGAGTTGTATCTGAATTTGAAGTTACTGCTATTAAACAAAGTTGTTTTACAGCTTGCACTGCACTTCAGTTTCTATGTTATTATGTGTTGCTGCATTTATTTGCTGTATTTTAGTGACTTGTCATAGTTACATTAAATAGCCAGTTTTGGTCAGGTGTGTGAGGCACATTGAGCTTGTAGAGATTATTCTACAGCAGAAAGGTATTTATTGCAGTTCAAGGGAAGATAAACATGACTGGTTAGTGCTGTACTTGATTTTAAGATAAACGCGACTGGTTAGTGCTGTACTTGTTTTAAGATAAACATGATTGGTTAGTGCTGTACTTGATTTTAAGATAAACATGACTGGTTAGTGCTGTACTTGTTTTTAAGATAAACATGATTGGTTAGTGCTATACTTGATTTTAAGATAAACACGATTGGTTAGTGCTGTACTTGATTTTAAAATAAATACGATTGGTTAGTGCTGTACTTGTTTTTAAGATAAACATGATTGGTTAGTGCTGTACTTGATTTTAAGATAAACACGATTAGTTAGTGCTGTACTTGATTTTAAAATAAATACGATTGGTTAGTGCTGTACTTGTTTTTAAGATAAACATGATTGGTTAGTGCTGTACTTGATTTTAAGATAAACACAGTTGGTTAGTTCCGTACCTGTTTTTAAGATAAACACGAATGGTTAGTGCTGTACTTGATTTTAAGATAAACACGATTGGTTAGTGCTGTACTTGATTTTAAGATAAACACGATTGGTTAGTGCTATACTTGTTTTTAAGATAAACACGATTGGTCAGTGCTGTACTTGTTTTTCATTGTTTTTATTGTTCTTCTCATTTATATAACATGAGCTGAGGAGACATTGCTGTCTTATTCTAAGACTGCAACAGAACAAATTCTCATGTATGACAAAGCATTCCAATGCAAAAAGCATCAAACATGAAAAATCTCTAATGATCAAAAATTTTATTATAGCAGTAAAAAAACTAAAAGACAAAGTTTTGAGGTAGTCTTTCAATGCTTCAGAAATGATGACTGCAAACTGAATGCATAAATACATACAAGAATTAATTAGCTAGCCTACTACAATTTAATTAAAAGTCAGCTGACCATAAATAATTACAATTTAAAGGACCATTACATAAAATGTACAAAATGTATATATACTTGGATGCTGACATATATAAATAGACAAAGAAATACATAAATACACAAATAAAGACACAGCCCAAACTTACAAAAAAAATCATGAATTATTTTAATAGAATTTAAGTTTTGTTTATCATTAGACAGTAAATAACTTCTAAGACTTTACCTATATAAGTCTATAAGTTTTCCTGTTTAATCTTTAATACTGGTTCAATGCTGCATTGACTATTCAAACCTGGTGGTACACCATCTCTAAATAAAAGTATCCATTTATATTCTAGCACTTCAGTTTTCACAATTAGATTATCACTACATGAATTTGGATATACTTTTTGGAGAACACTAAACTTAAATTTATGTTCTTTTCCTTTCCTCATCATAGGCTTAAATAGGACATTGATTAAAATTGTTCTGTTTTATTTCTGAAAGATGGGAATAAATTTGCTCTTTTAAATTTTGATTAGTCTTCCCTATATAAAAATGATCACAGGCTATGCAGTTAGGAATGTTTATAACATTGACTGTGAAGCACATAAAATAAGTGTTAAATCTAAATTTCTGCTTGGTAATGGGGTACATAAAAATAAGATTCTGTATTAATTTTAGTACAAACAACACAGTTGTAACAGGATATGGTGCCTTTCTTCTTTTTTATTACAACTATTTAAACTGTTCTATTGTAAATCCTTATAACACAAGAATTGTTTTAGATGTTTCTCTTTCTTATAGGTAAACTTGGGTTCCTCACCAAAAACACTCTTAATTTCAGCATTTTATTGTAGTTTTGTCCAGTTCTTATTGAAAATATGTTTAATCATATTCATATGCCTATTATACTTCATAATATACCTTAATTTTCCAGACTGAGAGGAGACACTATTATTAATATCACATCTCCTATCAGAATCATGTAGATAGGGCTTTCCTCAATCTTCATGGACATATATTACCATCTGTTTAGTTGTCTCAATTAACTGTCCATTATATCCCCTGATTTTAAAACCATTGACCATATTATCCAGTTCGTGTAAAAACCCTTCTTCAGTGGTATTTAGTCCACTAGTTGTCAAAAATTGTGTTTTTAATACACTCTTATATATGCATTTGGGGTGCATGCTGTTAGAGTGAACATAGTGGGTAGCTTGAACATTCTTGTCATATATATCATAGCGACAAACTAAATTTCTTTATATATAACATGGATATCTAAGAAATGTATTTTTCCCTAGAGAAATTCAGTTCAAAAGAAAAGAATTCAGTACTGTTTTGTAGATACGAAACATAGTTATTGAGACTATTTATATTGCCTGTCCAAAGCAAAAATACAGCATCTACAAAACATTTAAAATAAACCAAATTACAGATAGTTACGAGATAATGGAGGCCCCCCCCCCAATCACAAAAAACACAGTCTGGAAGAATTGTACTTGCACACTACATGCCAAGCATCCAACACATCCACATAATATGCCATATGCTGACACTTTAAAGAAATTCTTACCTAAGCCTCTTAGACACATAATTGTATTTATTTATTTGACATAATGATTATGTTTCAGCAAAAAGTAAAATCAAACATCACATCACATAATATCTCATGTTTAACAAAGAATTTGCCATGATACAGATAGCCTCAATTCAAGTATATCACATCACTCTACAAACAAATATGTTTTGGTGGTTGGTAACTCCATACTGAGACACACAGATGCCAAATTCACAAAGTTGGACAAAGACATGGTGTTAGTGTGTTGTTTTTCAGTTACAAGGATCTCAGACATCTCAGACCCTTACACCAGACAGACATAATTTCAACAGGGTTGCTGAACATGTGGAGGGTGAATAACTTGTGGCAAAAAAAAAAAACACAAAAAAAAAAAATAATGGAGGAAATGCAGAGACATATCTCAGCATTTTCTGTATGTCACAAATGCAGACAAGACCCTGATACAGAATTCTCCCTTCTCCACAAATGATGCCTAGGTAGAAAGAAAAGGTGACTAGGTTTGGCACTAACAACTGATTAAAGATCTGGTTTCATTATATGGGGATCCAGCATATGTCAGCATGAAAAAAGATGCTTGACAGTCCTGCTTGCTATGCAGTGGATGACCTGCAGCCTTCACTTAAAGCTTACCCCATATTGGCTAAGGCCCCTGCTACCTCATAATCCTTTTTTAGGTAAAGTTCAGTAAATTAATATTTCAGTATAGCAACTATATCAGTTTCAAAACAGGATCAAATTAAGGAAGTTCTGCTGAATGTCAGAAGTTGCATGACCTTGTAGCAGACCTGTATTTGGAAGGAATACACATCACTGTATTCTCTGACACCTTGTTTAAATGCTATCTGGGTTTAGCACCTACCATGTCTTCAATCCTAATGACAACTGTGGTGGTGTGTTCATATTTTTCAGAGACCATATCATCTCTAGACAAATTCACAGAGACCAACAAATTGAACTTACTAAACTGTATATCACACTAAACAAAATCAGCTAGCAGTACATCACTTGTTACAGGGCACCTTCTATGACCCTGGAAGTTCACGTCAGGTCTGTAAATGTTATGGACGAAGTCGTCATAAATAAGAATTGCATAAATTGAATGGAGTACCCATACTTCCAACATAGGATATGCGTAGAAGTTTTTAGATCAAATAAACAAAACAACTCAATGGAACAATTTGCTACAAGTCCAACTAGAAGCCAAAATATTCCTGAGCTGGTACTTACAAATGTAGTGTCATCGTGTCCAACTCTATTAGTAACACTGTCTCTCTGATTAAGTTACACTGTAAACTAGTAATCTTCACCTTCAAACTACCTAAACCCCTTGAAACCAATATATCAGAATTTAAAGAATACAGGCGCACAAATATCATCAAATTCTATAATGAAGTCTCAAAACTCAGAACAACATCACCCCAGACTTCACCTTATCAGATATATTTACAAAGCAGTTTGATACCCATAAATAAATATATAGAATTATCAGTCTAGATTCAAATATAATAGGAAATTTAGAAGCAAATCACTCTGGCAGTCCACTAAAAACAAAAACAAAAAAAAAAAAAAAACCTCCACTAGTCAACTGAACCCATAGGCTTTTGTTAAACTTTGGTAGAACTTTAATGAATAAACACAAGAGCTAAGTGCTTTCATCTAAAATGACTTCTGGTGGTCCACTGACATAAAAAAATTACAATAATAGGAAATGCACACTAAAGTATACAATAATTCAAAAAATTTCACAAGTCAAAGAAAATATTAGGAATTTAACTGTGAATTTAAAAACAGACTATTAGATTTTCTAAAACAGCCCAAGAACTCTGGTTGGCATCTGAAGCCAAGGAGAATTATGCATTCTTTCAAAAGTAACAAGCAGTACTCAATTGTGCACAAAACACATTACCAATGACAAAATCTATTCAGAACTTCTAGATATTGCTGATACACTAGCAAATAAATGTAGTGCAAATTCCACAGGTTTGCTTGTTAAATAGTACTAAACACACTCTGGTAGAACTTCTGCATAACTTATACTACTCCACTAAGGTGACCCTACTACTGACCCCAGAAACTATAGGCCCAGCAGCCTAACAAGTCTCATTTGTAAGGTCACGGAACACACAGTAACATGCCTGATTAACCCATCTATTAAAAATTACCTGTGGCATTTCAGTTTTGTAAACGGTAGACTCTCTCTAATGAACCTGGCAAACATCTTTGAAAAAGGTAACAAAAGCTGTTGACAGAGGTAACACTGTATACACTGCCTACCTTGATTTGGTCAAGACATTAGACGTTAACCTTACTAGAAAAATTAATAAACTAAATGTGTTACAAATATACCCCTATGTGGTTTGATTGATAATAATTGGCTAAAAGACAGAACCCATGGGTTTTAGATGGCAGGGGCACAGTCAGAGAACATGAAGATGACCAGTGGTGTCCTGCATAGTTTAGTGCTGGGACTGCTTTTTTTGGACATTTACTTATCTGACCAACAGACTATAAACCAGACTGCAAATTGGGAGTCATTGTCAAATTCACATGTGACACAGAAGCCCTCCAGCAGGAATTTATACTAATAAATCCCTGGTGTACTCAAAATCGGCTTAAATTAAATGCTACAAAAATTTAGCATTGTCACATTTAGCAGACAAGCCATCCCCTTGCACATGTTATTGACAGTAACTCACTTCAAAATGAAATGAAGTTAAGAGACCTGGGAGCCTAAGTTGTGAGATTGTGTGTGTTTGGATTTGCCCGTTTTCCTAGATCACATTTCGTCTAATGATAGTAACCCATCTATTCATCTATCTATCTATCTATCTATCTATCTATCTATCTATCTATCTATCTATTTATCCATCCATCTATCTATTCATCTATCTATTCATCTATCTATCTATCTATCTATCTATCTATCTATCTATCTATCTATCTATCTATTCATCTATCTATCTATCTATCTATCTATCTATCTATCTATCTATCTATCTATCTATCTATCTATCCATCTATCTATCTATTGTAAATCCAAAGTGACACTGGAGGTGAGACTCTGAAAATACAGACTTATTTTCATAAATGAAGCAGTCACTTCAGTAACCTTCCCAAAGAAGTCAATCAGGTTAAATAGCCTTTGATCATCCAAACTGGCTTGGGTCAAGTGTTTATAGGTTACCTATCTCCTTATTTAATAATTAAATACTGATCTTTCCATAAACTTACAGATATGGCTGGTTAGGCAAAATTGTTCAGTAGCTTAGATTTTACCTACTTACATTTTACAGTCCACACATACCCTTCAGGAACAGGCCGTTTATAAAAAGAATACTGAAACTGCAGGCCTTTCCTGGGTACAGCCAGCAGTAATATAATCAAGTCCTTTCACAGCTACAAACCACAGGTTAGTCCAGACATAACTTGTCATTTCATGATTCCAGAGTCTTCCTTTAGATGAGGAATTATATTCCATACTGCAATATATAGTCAGAGTACACATAAAAAGGAACATACACATTCTCTATACCCAACATGTTACAACTACCCCCTCCTAGTAAAATGTTTGGGATTTTGGAATCTTAACAATGAGTTGTAGGCCCTGATAACTTATTATCTTTTCTGTTGGTTAGGATAAGTCAGGTCACTGCATACTGAATGGGTTGGAAACATAGTGCTAACAACTAAGAAAGGGCATGCTCTTTTGCCAAACAAAAATGTCTGCCTAACAATTAGTACTTGAAGGCAGCATTACAGCTAGGCACTTTCTCTCAGTAGCTGAGTATAGCCTTTCTGCATTACCCAGCTTCCTGCTGATGAAGCACACAGAGTACTCCTCATCCTAAACACCTTGAGACAGCATTACCCCTAGATCTACCTCTAGTGCATCAATGTACAGGGTAAGCTTTTAAGTTAAATCATGAGTCATTACCATAGGTTGGAATAAAGGACTCTTTTTAATTAAGTAAATTATTATTATTCTGCCTCAAGAGACCACCGCATCTTGGCAGTTTTGAGATCTGCCAAAGGACAGGGTGCCATCACAAATATGGGCATAGGCGTTCTGGAATACATACCTCTCCCAGGGAAGATATGTACCCACTACCATCCCTATTTCATCAAGGTGCCATAAGTATTTGGCTTCTGCCATCTCATGACCTAAAGATCAGAAAAGTAAAGAAAAATAAATGCCAAACAAAAGGGGGTTAGAGTACTGAGCCCTATGGTCACCACAAGTCACTTTCCTATTCTCTAATGAGGAACCTGCAACCCACATCATGTGGGTTCTATCTTTTACTTAGTGGGCTGTCCATCTTACCACATAGGGATCTATTTGTAATGCACTAAGCTCAGTAACTATGCTAGCATGCAGGATGGTGTCAATTGCCTTTACCAGGTTAACCAGTAGAAGACAGGACATGTTGCTTCAACGTATTGATTGAAAATATGCAGCTACAGTGTAGCACTGAATAACGTGGTACATTTTGGGACTGGTTTTAAGACTGCTATGCTGAACATCTGCATCCTTTCCAGCACTTAACAATATTGCATTTAGATTTCAACTATACCATATGTGCCAACTTTAAGAAAAGATATGAATTGTTAAATGTGTATTCACAAATATAAAGTGGAAGAGTATGTTTGACAACAGAATATTATATTAATCTCAACTGGATGGCTCTTGTCTTGTTATAAATCCAAGAATTATGCAACCTTATATGAAATCACATATATTTCAGCAACATGCAATTTTTTTATCAGTACTATATGTCTTACTGTTGTACATCTCATCAGTAACAAAGAAACAATCAGAACTCAAAGCCAAGGTTGATTATACACTTTGCTGAACTTTTATCACCCTCATTCATTGTACACTATATCCAGAAACCTTGCTTGCATTTGATGTTTAGAATTCTAAAATATAGAATTCTGGGAATGAGCTCGCAATTTCAGAGGGGGAGGATATTTCTTACCCACAAACTGCAGAGACACAGTGGGGGTGTTGTAGGAGTGGGAGGTGACTGTGGGAGAAAAACACTGAAAATGCTCAATATTGAAAAGTTGGGACTCAAAATGCCAATTCCCAGCATGCCAAAAAAAAGCTTAAATCCAGGAGAAGAGCAAATATTGAACATTGCACTTCTCCTTTAAACTTCTTTTTGTAGAGATACACGTTTCCCACAACCCACAAAATTATATATACCAATTCCATATATCCCATACATGTCAAGCGGAGCACCTCACTGGCCTTCTTCAAATGAAATCTTGATGAGTGGATGGCAAACAGAAAATTCACCCCAGGGATCTCTCCAGTGGCTCTACTCAACAGAGGCTCTGGGAACTAAGGTTGGTTGGCACAATGCCAAGGTAATCCTTTGGGCTAGGCTTGTAAAAGGCTCCAGGGCCATTAGCCTAGGACACACCTATGAACCTATGAACCTATAAGTAATAAAGGGAATACTCTGTTAAATGGCTATCTTGGACTTAATTATATGCAAGTTCAAATTTTCAGCAATTCAGTCTCCAAATTATAGGACTCGCTCTAGCGTGTCATGATATTTCATATGATTACCCAGTGAAAAGCTGCTGATGTCCTTCAGAGCTTATGAGCTAAAAATTCCATGTTTCAGAATTGTGATAATCAAAATATTATATATATATATATATATATATATATATATATATATATATATATATATATATATATATATATATATATATATATCTATATATATATACATGGGTCTACCTGAAAACACCGTCACGCAAAATCACCGACAATGAGATAACCGAAACCACAAAACCGAAAGTTCAAAAACACGAAACATCACATGCCCGACAAACCACAATCCCAACAATCAACAAAACAAGACAAATACCTTTTCTGTGGAACACACACACAATACAAGCACACCAAAAAACCTTACAAACCTACACTAAACCTTACATACACAACTATCTATGCACTGACCTTAACCCAAATCCTAACCCTAAGGTCCGTCACTATTGCACACTCACCTAACCCACACTCTAACCCTAACTCACTTAACCCGCCCCTAACCATAAAGTCTGTCACTATCGCACACTTACCTTACCCGCACCCTAGCCCTAACTCACTTAACCCGCCCCTAACCTTAAAGTCTGTCACTATCGCACACTTACCTTACCCCCACCCTGACCCTAACGTCCGTCACTATCACACACTTACTTTAACATGTCAGTGTTCTCAGCATTGGGATTTTCAATTGTCGGTCATCTCCGTTGTCAATCTTCCGGTGTCGGTTATCTCATTGTCGGCATTGTCAGTGTTCAGTGTTTTCAGGTAGACATATACATATATATATATATATATATATATATATATATATATATATATATATATATTATATATCTATATATATAAATATATATATATATATATATATATATATATATATATATATCTATATATATATATATATATATATATATATATATATATATATTTGTTATTGCGAGCAAGTAATATGAACTGGAGAACAAAGTCCAATAACCAATCTAGAAACATGGAAATGGGAGGTGCAGTATGTCCCAAAAAGTAACCAGTAAAGGATGGGTTACGCTGCTACAGATGGGTTGAAGATATGCCATTGCATTGTAGTGTTGAATAATCTGCTGCACTTTGGGCCTGGTTTTAAGATTTGTATGCTGAACATCTGCACCCTTTCCCTTCACTTAACAAAAGCAACCCATACCAGCTGTTGTGAAATACATTTGATCTTGGTACATATCAACTCCTCACCCCCCCCCCCCCATAAACTTCGTCATAATCAGCAATGTGACATGGGGTGCTTTTTGAAAGTCCAAGACTAATATATATGTATATATATATATATATATATATATATATATACATATATATATATATATATATATATATATATATATATATATATATATATATACACATACACACTACATCCAAGTTTGTAGTATCTCATTATATTCCCCCCACTCAGAGGAAGAGTGATCTCAGAGTTAGTATACACAATTAGCACATGAGTGGGTAGCATAGTTCCCACATCAAAAGGCAGGGGGAATTGACAAAGCAAAAACATGACAGGTGTAACAGTGATTTTTGCAATTTACTATTTTGTGCTTGAATCACTGTTTATTTCTCATAGTATCAGACCATGCACTGCCAGGTCCTCTTGTGATGTATTATTTCAAACATCTATCTTTAATATCTGTAGGCTTGAAGCATTTGTAGTATGATTTTCTGAAGACTTTACTTCTATATTGCACAAAGTGATTTTTTTTAAAAGAGATAGGGCCAGATTCACAATGGCTTGCACAGAGTGTAAGAGTAGTGTAAGACGGCAGACAGGCAATATGTCTGCCGAGCAATTCAGCAATAGCCAACAGGGGTGTGCATGAGAGCTTCTAAAGCAACTCTTGCACAGACAGTGTTATGGTATGCAAAGTACCTCATTTGCTGCTGAAAGCTATGCAAATGAGGTAAATTTGTGATCCAGGAAACACTAACCTGTCCGTGTAAGAGTAGTGTTATTTGCAGAAATGTACTCCGTTGGTAACGGAGTACCGTTCTGCAAACAGCTAAATGGAGCTATGACAGCCCCAAATAAAGGATGCATCTAGTTGAGGAAGCATGCCAATGGCCAAATATAAGGCCATTGACATTTGCAAATGTTGTAAATCCTTAAAATCCAATTTTTTCCCCCGATTACCAATGTTTAAGCGTAGCACAGCGGCACGCAAATGTGCTGCGCTTTAAATAAAATGAAAAAAGTGAAAAATAGCCACAAATGGGCAATTCCACTAAAAAGCTTGTTCTGCCATGCAGGTGAATGGCAGACTGAAAACAACATGGCCACTGAGTAGTGGTTGCTAAGGGGGTGGGGGGGGGGGAGCTCAGTGCGAGAGATGCAACCAAGCATTAGTAGGCAATTCTATGCAAATGAGGATAAGGATAGTGAATCCCAATATTCCCCAGCATGTGAGCTATGTCCCTAGAGTGTAAGTGTAGGAGTAGGGGAGTAGTAGAGTAGAGGATAGGTGACATCATGAGGAGGTATGTCTGAAAGACTGTAAGCTGTTTGGAGCACAGTGGCTTGTGTTTGCCCTGCGTTGCTCATGATTGCAAGAGGCGTGTCTACAGTTGTCTTAGCTGAAAACAAGAAACCAAAGGTATACGCCGTGGATATATCTGAAATTTCTTGCAAACGTGCACACAGCGTGTGCGCCCGTGTGTGAGTGTTTGCGCTTGTTTGCACGGCGCTGCCCCTTGTGGAAACAGAAAGGGAAAAAGGAAGGAAAATAAGTAGTAGGAAGTTAACCAAGGAGAACTAGCAGAGCTGCCAGGTGAAATATATCAGAATCAGTCAATTACACAGGCAGCAGACTAGCCCAGCCCAGCCCTTTAAACTCTGCAAACAGCAGTCTACCCTGTTTTTTCCCAAGAACTCTGCAACACTGCAGTATACAAAGAGTGAAAACTTAAAAAGCTTAAGTCAGACAAAATGTTAGGGGCTGCTATTGCTATTATAAACCAACATGTGCAAGGTGCTGAGGGTGGTGATGCTGTGAATGCTGCAGAGCAACCCACAGTGAGGAGATGGAGAAGAGTGTACAGACCCAGGGTAACCTACCAGGGGCTACATGAGCTGGAGATAGTGGAGTGCTATAGAGTGGACAGAGACCTCCTGCAGCAAATTGTTGAGCTGTGCCGGACACACCTCACACACAGAACCAACAGTGGGGAACCCATCCCAGTGGATACCAAGGTATGTGTTGGCCTACGAATACTAGCTACAGGTACCTTCCAGAGACCAACTGGTGATATGATGGGGGTTTCACAGGCATCAGCATCCAGGGTACTGCACCAGTTCCTGGATGCCATGTCAGCACATGTCAGTGAGCATGTATATTTCCCCAATTCCAGTGAGGCATTGGCCAGCAATATGCGTCTATTCCACCAAATAGCAGAATACCCTGAGGTAGTGGGTGCAATAGACTGCATGCACATACACATCAAAGCACCACCCGGTGAGTGGGGTAGGGTCTACATCAACCGCAAGGGCTTCCCCTCCATCAACTGCCAGGTCATGTGCGATGCCCAGGGCATAATAATGAATGTGTGTGCTGGCTGCCCTGGAAGCTATCATGATTCCCACATCTGGCATCTGATGCAGCTGTACCAGAGATTTGCCAATGGGGACATCCCTGATGGTCACCTAGTGGGGGATGCTGGATATGCACTGGAGCCGTGGCTGATGACACCCATCAGAAATGCACACACACCCAAACAAGAACACCATAATGAGGCACACGCACAAACAAGAAACATTATTGAGCATGTGTTTGGGATGCTCAAGTCACGGTTCTGGTGCCTGGACACATCTGGTGGAGCCTTGCAGTACTCACCAACTACATGTACCCAAATTGTCATGGTATTTACCATGCTACATAATATGATCCTGCGAAAACAGCTGCAGCAGGAACAGCATGGGTCAGGGCCAAACAGCCCCCCACCATTGCCAAGGCCTGCACAGGCAAAGTGTAACTCGGAGGAGGAACAACCTGAGCCTGCCCCAGTAGGCAGAAGGAGGCATGCCCAGTATGCCCTGGCCTTGGCAAAGAGGCAACGCATAGCACATACACTGAATCAGTAGGAACCCTGGAAATGACACCTCTCTCTGATTCACACATACAATAAAAGGGATGCCTAACTTGACACTACCTGTTTTCAAACATGTATAGGGAGTGTACTATGTGCATCCAACATAGGCAGCCCTGCAGCACCACCTGAGGCATGATTGCCCTATTTTAAGCAATATAAAGCAGTGCTAAGCACATTTTACCACTATTTAGCATATTTAAGCACAATTGCCTATGCAGACAGATAACAGCAGGCCAGGCAGTGTGATGTGGGTTGGGTAGGCTATGAAGTCACAAACTAATATATGTGAAATTGGAAGCTAAGATCTGTAGTACAGTAGTATGCCTCAAGCCAGTATGATAGGCAACAGTACAGACTGAAATGGAGTACCTGACATAGCAGTGCAGGCCTAGCAAATGTGTATAAGTGTCAGGTGAACCCCTCATCCTATGTACACCCACAGTAACAATCAGGTGTGCCCCCCGGGTAGAAATGTACAAATAATAGCTGTCCCCCCTGTATGTAGAAATGTTGATAAGTCTATGCAAAGTGACTCATGGAAGCCCTGCAGGCACAGCATGCTTCCTGTTGATGTACAACACAAAGGTGAGCCCTGAAGTAGAAACCAACATGATTTTTCACACACACATATAGTATATATGTCCATACTGGGCATGCTCACACACTTAAACAAATTTAGCAAATCTCAGTCAGCAACATACTGAAAGGTCATACTGGGCGTGCTCACACACCTCAACAAATTTAGCAAATGTCAGTCAGCAACATACTGAAAGGTCATACTGGGCATGCTCACACACTTAGGCCATGTCTGAGTACAGCAGTGGTCCACACATATCTGGCAGTTGCATATGTTATACCCCAGGAACCTGTCACTATTCACCAATCCTGCCTTGTGCACACAGTTATATGAAAACAGACACATATAATATATTGGAACCCTGTCATAATCAAACTATGTACCACAAGTACTTAAGTTGTTCACAGAAAGTGAAAAAGCAAAGAAGATCGATAAACCTGCAATCAGTATCATGAATAAACAATGTGCACTCCAAACATTATCCAATCCATGTTCTGGCAAAATAATCTGTGAAGGAGTCCATAGAGAACCATGACGCTTCCTTCCGCTATGTCATAAATAGCAATGTACAGTCATATATGTCCTGAGTCAGTGCAAACTGTAAATGACTGACATTGCCAACATCCTGTCAGACAGGCTCATACATACATACCCCCTCTCACTGACAAAAGGCCCTATCATCATACCTGGAGATTGTGAAAGCACAGATATCACATATAGAATGGGTAAACAGCTCCTTCCAAACCTGAAAACACGGCGTCTATGGGAATACATTGTTTCCATAGCTGTGTCATAAGTGAACTCCAGAACAAACAGACCCTGCACCTGAACAGTCTGTTGAGCCTCATCCTCTATACAGGTTATGAAACTGTTGAATGTGTTACACCAACGTTTGGCACACTCCACAAGTGTTGGTGCACAACAGACCATGGGAACTATTGTCTTATAAGCCTATTAAGCCTGATCTGCAAGGCCATGGAGTCCATTAGGGTTCATATTCATCAGCTAGTACTAACTAGGCTGCCCCTGCTTGAGCCATTTTAAGCCTAGTCAGTTATCCCCTGTGAGATTCAAACCCTGTACCTTGTGTTTGCAAGGCAAAGACCTTAACCATTAGGCCACCTTCCCAACATAATGGAACTTATAAACAGAGCTATTGGGAGCCTACAAATACCCAACCCTACCAATTTTGGTTTGGCCAGGGGCAGATCATGGTTCCCAAACCTGCTAGACTGTTTTCAAGGCAGTCACCCAGGACATACATCAATGAAATGAGCTACACACATCCCACATAGACCTTGAAAAGCCCTTTTCCAACATCCCAGACACATGTCGTATCCACAAAATCAACAACCTGTGCATAAATATGTATGCCATCTGATGGATTGCCAACTGGGGCACAGATAAATCACACAAGGTAAGAATTGTGGTCACCTGTTCAAGCTGGTAACAACTGCTGTCCCCCATGGCTCAGTCCTGGGACCCCTCCTGTCTGGTGTATAGTTTCAGAAATACAGTCAAACACACGAGGGCTATGTTTAGCAAAGTTTGTGGATGACTGCAAAAAAGATGTCATAATCGATGTTTGGGACAAAAGAGACATCCCTGAAAAGGGACTCAGTCAGACAGATGTGGTGTCAGAATTATGGCCTCGAGCTACAGTCATACAAATACCACATAGGTGCCAACACCCTAAATATGGAGGTGATAATAAGGGATCTATGGACACATGTGGATAGTCATCTCTACTTCCAGAAACACATTCACAAAGTGGTCAGACAATCATGCCATGTGTTCCCACAAACTGCCAAGGTCTTTGCATGTAGGTCAAAGGAGGTTCCCTCTACTCATCAGTCATCAGACCCGTCAGAGAGTACCACAACACAGATGTGATGAATCTGACTAGGCACCTGCAGCAGCTGGAAAGACCACTGAAGTACCTCAACAAGAGGATTACTGGCCTCAAACAGTTGCCCCATGCAACAAGACTGAATTTAACTCAATCTGTACTCTGTTGCATACTGTCTACTCAGGAGATCTCTGCCCAACAGACAGGTCCATGTCATGGCAACACTCAGATCTGCTCTGAGTTACAGCTCAATGGCACTAAATATACAGACCCAACTGATATTGCCAACATCCTGGCAGATAGGATCAGTGCTAACTTTACCCCCCTCTCACCCATGAAAGAGCACATCTCTATAACGGAAGACTGCAAAGTTGCTGTCATCACGGCTGCACAGGTAAAAAACACTCTCCAAAGCCAGTATCACAGCATCCATGGGACCAGATAACTTCCCAGGCTGTGTTCTACACAAACTACAGAATGAACAGGCACCACACCGACGTACCATGTTCAGTCATAGCCTCACCTCAGGCTTTGTGCCTGCTGAATGGTGCACAGTGACGGTTATCCCACTACACAAGGGTGGAGACACCACGGACCCCAGGAACTAGCACCCCATTAGCCTGATGAGCCTGCTCTGCAAGGCCATGGAATGTATCATCATACAACTTATAAAAAAAGACATTGGTAAACTCCAAACTCTGGACCACAACCATGTTGGGTTTGTAAAATGCAGATCATGTCTCCTAAACCTGATAGACAACATTGAAGCAGTCACCAGAACCGTAGACAAGGGTAAGGTGGTTCGCACAGCCTATGTAGATCTTGCCACGGCTTTCAACACCATCCTCCACTCTGGAATTATAGATAAACCCACTAAACTAGGTATAAATTGCTATGTCACAAGATGGGTTGCCAACTGGCTCACTGACAGAACACACACTGTGAAAGTAGCAGACTCCAAGTATGACTTTGGACCAGTGACGAGTGCAGTACCACAGTGTTCAGTCCTGGGTCCTGTCCTGTTTTGTATCTACATCCCTGAAGTAAACTTTAACATGGAAGGTCTGTGGCTAATGAAGATTCCAGATGACTGCAAACTAGGAGCCATAATTGTAAATACTAAAGATGCGGACATCCTATAAAAGGGCCTCACTGAGACAGATGCCTGGTGTCAAAGCCATGGCCTCAAGCTCAATACCAATAAGTGCATTGTCATCCCCTTTGGTAAAAACTCCGTAGCCATGAACTACAACATAGGCGGTAGTATACTTAACACTGAAAGTGTGATAAGAGACCTTGGGTCACAGGTGGACAGTGGACACACCTGTGATAATCACATCCCCACAGTAGTCAGGAAATCCTTCTATGTGGCACACCTCATCACAAAAGGTGTCTCATGCAGAATAGAAGAGGACATTGTTCCCCTCTACTCATCACTCACTAGATCCATAATAGAGTACAATGCCCCTTTTGCTATGTACCTCACAAGACATCTAAAACAACTGGAAAGCCAGCAGAAATACCTCACAAAGAGCATTAGCGGCCTGAAATGCATGCCATACACAGACCGTCTCAAAATGCTCCAGCTGTACTCTCTCACATATCGCCTACTCAGAGGTGATCTCTGCCTAACATACAAAGCTATGTCAAACACAGAGCTGTTGGACATGCTCCACGTAAAACACTCACAATCCCTCTGATCTTCAGCCCCAAAACCCAGAGTGAAATACAAAAGGAAGGGGTGTATCCATTTACCTTATGGATACCCACACCTTCAGGTTAGTGGCACAGCATGAGGCCTTGTAGACCATGCAAGTGCAACTAACATTGGGCAAAGCTGCTTATCAGATTGTAGCCTGCTACAGATCACCTACCTTGTTTCAGGAACCTCACTCAGTATTCCTGAGAACAGTGGAAAATATAAAGGTCCTATCAAACACCATTATATGAGGAGATTACAACTACCCAAACATTGAGTGGGAGAATTACTCATGTACAACGTCCTTTGCCCAATGTTTCCTAGAGTTTAAAAACTGAAACACCCTGGAACAGCTGGTCACCATGCCCACTAGAGGTGACAACATACTGGACCTGATCATCACCAACATGGGGTACCAGTGTTCCACAACAGAGATAAACCCCTTGCTGGTAATATCAGATCATAAAGTAATCACACTGGACATCCACATCCCGCCCCGCCCCCCAGTCAAGGAAACCACTGTGAAGACATCTTCAAAAGCAAACTGCACACTTCCCAAGACCAAAGTGGAAAGTTCCAAAGCCCCCTTGCTATAGGATAATGCTATACAATCTGCCAAATTATTTACAAGTGCATTCTATGAGCATCTACAGGGATGCATGGATCGAGACATCCCAAATAAAACCAAGATGCACTCCTCCAAAAATAGGAAACCAATCTGGTGGTCATCACACATAAATAAGCTATACAACAGAAGGAGGAAATGAACACATGATAGAGCAAACTTCACAAAAGGAAAGGCATCACTGATCATTATTAGGAAGAAACAATGATTGCTCATAAAATAATCCAAGGCCAGTTTCTAAAGACAAATTGCCAAGGAATGTAAGAATAACAACCACAAAGCCTTTGTTAGCTATACCAAACATTTAGGTGGCAACTCTCAAATATGCTGTCAGCTACTGCAAAATGGCAAAAAATACACTGAACCAACTTACATTTCCCACATCCTGGGGAACATGTTCAGTGCAAACCCCCCCATCACCCCCAAAAGGGCCTGTGTCCATCCCAGAAGACTGCAGAGCACCAGACTTCATGGACATGCAGGTAAAAACAGCCCTCTCCAAAGCTAAGAACACAGCATCAATGGGACTGGATGGTGTCCCAGGCTGCGACTTACACCAGCCCCAAAAGGAACTACACCCTCACCTACATTCACTGTCCAGACTCAACCTTACCACAGGCTATGTACCCAAAGAATGGCATACAGCAACAGTCATCCAGCTCCACAAAGGGGTGCCACAACAGAACCAGGAAACCATTGCCCTATAGGCCTACTCAGCCTGGTCTGCAAAGCTATGGAGCAAATTATCATGGAACCCATAAACAGAGACATTGGGGACCTCCAGACACTGGACTCTACCCAACTTGGCTTTGTTAAAGGTAGATCCTGCCTCCTAAACCTAGTTGACTTATTTGAAACAGTTACCAAGGACATAGATGGAGGTGAAAGTAGTCCACACAGCCCACCTGGACCTCACTAAGGCCTTTCAGCACCATTCCCCACTCTGGCATCATGGACAAGCTTACCAGCTTGAACATTAACAGCTATGTCACAGGATGGGTGGCCAACTGGCTCACAGATCAAACACACATGTTCAGAGTTGCGGGTGCCATGTCCGACTCTAAACCAGTCACAAATGGCATCCCACAGGTATTGGTCCTGGGACCCCACCTGTTCAGTAGATACTGTTCAGAGGTACAAGCAAGCATGGGAGGAGTATGGCTGAACAAGTTTGCAGATGACTGCTAACTGTGGTCCATAATCGACTCTACGGCTGACACAGACATCCTCCAGAAGGGTCTTACAGAGACAGATACCTGGTGTCAAAACAATGCCCTCAAGCAGAATGCCAAAGAATGCATAGTCATCCCCTTGGATAAAACAAAGTGCACACAAATTACCACATAGGTGGTAATCCAGTATGTACGGAGAATGTAATTATGGCCCTGGGGACCCAGGTAGATAGTAAACTCTCCTTTGATGATCACATTGCCAAAGTGTTTAGAAATTCCTTCTATGTAGCCCACCTAATGTCACCTAATGTAACCCACTTTGTCTAGTCTGATGATGTCACCATCCTACAAATATACCTGTGGAAAGGAGAACTCCCAGTAATGTGCATAGCGCATCATGTAAATGCGTACTGCTCTAATATCATAAAGTAGTTAGGTAGGGGTTTTAATCCTGCACTTGACAGCTGTGTGTGTATCTCCTTCTAGAGGCGCAACCTTTTTGGAGACAACTACAACACCTTAAAAGTGGTATACTTATCTTTGTCAAGTCTGATGATGTCACCATCCTACAAATATACCTGTGGAAAGGAGAACTCTCAGTAATGTGTCTAGTGTGTCATGTAAATGCGTACTGCTCTAGTATCATAAAGTAGTTAGGTAGGGGTTTGAATCCTACACTTGACAACTGTATGAGAGTGTGTGTGTGTGTGTGTGTGTGTGTGTGTGTGTGTGTGTGTGTATCTCCTTGTAGAAGAGCAACCTTTTTGGAGACAACTACAACACCTTAAAAGTGGTATACTTATCTTTGTCAAGTCTGATGATGTCACCATCCTACAAATATACCTGTGGAAAAGAGAGCTCCCAGTAAGGTGTATAGCGCGTTGTGTAAAATTGTACTGCTCTAGTATCATAAAGTAGTTAGGAAGGCGTTTGAATCCTGCACTTGGTGAGTGTGTGTGTGTGTGTGTGCTCTATGTGTGTGACACAGTTGGTCACTGTGTTGTGGGTTTTGCTTTTACTACTGTATGACATATCACAATGACAACAGTATGTGCATTGCACATCAGGTAGCTGTGTGGCAAATACATATACGTACATGTGACCTCAATTATTTCATAGGTGGGAACCCTGCTTTCTCCATGAACACATCTGTTATCTTTGCCAGAGTGTGCTGCCACTTTCCAGACCTTAGGTCACATCTGTATGCTTGTGACAAGCCCAGCCACTGCAGTGATCCCTGGCCTAGGTCATCCGTGTCACACACACTCATTATGGTTTCTATTGAATAGTGTGAGTGAGGGTTTATGCCTGAGGCATATTTCAGACCTGTTCAAATGCAGCAAAGTCTGTCAATGATGGCTATTCATTATAGGTGTACAACAACCTTTGTGGATATGCATGCAGACCCCTTATTGCTTATGTGATTCACCGAGGGATTTCAAAATACCTTTGGAAACGTGATTACCAAAGGAGAGATGATGTAACACTTGGCTGTATGTACACATCGGTACCTGTTCAACATGTTGGGGGCTACTACCTATGTGGTACTGTGGGGATACTATGTTTTGTAAAGGTGGATGACTATGCTTTAGTTGGCTTATAGCATTACAGCATGGGTTTGACAACAGGTATCTGTCTGTATGATACCCTTGTGGAGGATGTGTGTGTCATCTGGAGAATGCATTACAGGCCACAGTATGCATTTCCAGATATGGACAGATATATCCCTACTGTGTTTGCTTGTACCTAAGAGAGCTATATGCCAAACAGGAGTGGTCCCAGGAATGGGTGCAGGTGAACACCACTGGTTACTGGCATAGTATAGTTCCTGAAGGATACAAATGTTACTGTGTGTCCTACATCTGTGTGTCAGTTGTCAAGACATCATCTAATGATTGTTTATGGTCAGGCTGTTGAGGTTATGTATACTACCAGAATGCAAACCAATGACAGATAGTAACAGTATCACCCACAGCACAGTGTCAAACCATGTCATACACACATGTATACCCAAGTTCCAAAATGTGTGTAGTACAATGCATACTGGCCACCAATAGAAACTATGGAGTGTTAACACTGTGTAATACAGGGCATGTCACCCTGCCCATGTGTCCACTATGCACGTACATGCAGACAGTGCACCTCCACCATGTTCACAAATGTACACCTGCAAACCTGTGCTGCACACATCCCACATGTACTGTCCACTCTCTAACACATGCTGCCAATACTACACACATCAGCCAAGTGGCACATGGGCAGACAATACACTATTGGAATTAACACTGGTGTAAACAATACTACATTGACAATCATAGCTTTAATGCATCATGCCTGCTCAGCTACACCTTCAAGGATATCATTACACTTTACTGCTGACAACATGCTAACATTGCTATACTGCTATAAAGTCACCCTGTGCATCAGCACCATGTTAGCCTGTTCCTGCATCAATGTTACAGATGACAGGAGGTGGCACAGGTTTCATCATATGCACAGGGTGTGTTGTTGGTTTGCCAGAGGCCTACATTGAGCCATACAATCGACATGTATGTGTGTGTGTGTGTGTGTGTGTGTGTGTGTGTGTGTGTGTGTGTGTGTGAGGGCCAAGAGTACTGGTATGGGCCAATGTTGATGTAATGTGTGCAGGTATGTGTTAGCCCTAGGTGTCTGGTTTATGTGTGTGTGTGTCTGCATGCACACAGTTCCACCATGTGGCTGCCATATATGGGGATGTGTGGGACAGCCACAGACTGTACCTGCCAGGCTTTACAGATCACCGTCTCTGGCCATGGATACGGTACCTGTGCCTGGCAGGGGTGCTACTGACAGTATCAGGTACTAAGTCAGACTGGGTACTATCCTCAGAGGTAGACATATGTACACTGGACCCAGGTCCCTGCTGGGACTGGCCAGAGCCACGTGCATGTGGTCTTCTAGGACGGTCTATGGACAGCCCACCCCCAACATTGCTGGGGCTGGTACTGGCACTATGGGAGCAGCTGTGACTTGAGGGACATCTGCGGCAACTGCCAGCTGCTGATGTTGCTGGCATACATCCACATCGACGTCTCAACCATCCCGCACTGTCCTGACACATGGACATGACATTGCGGAGGACATCTAATGTCTCACCCCAATGTCTATCAGTGACCTCAGTGTAATTACGGATGGCACCTGCTAGGTCATGGATACTGTCATTTAAAGTGGTGTTATGTGCCCTCTGTGCCCTTAGTCCCTGTCTGGTGTACCGTTCCATATGTGCCTGTGCCTCCATGACAGCCTGGAACATGCATGAGGTTGTAAGACCTGTGGCACATCTGCCAGGGGCATGATGACCAGCAGTGCTTTGACGAGAACCCCTGGACATCTGCCTATGTGGTACCATTCCAGACCTCTGGGTGTGGCTGCTGTGTCCAGATGCATGTGCCATAGATACCACACTGTCCTGGCCATTGCCGACTGTACACTGTCCCTCAGCTAAGGGCATTGGTGATGATGGATGTATTGGCAGTATGACTGTGTGCATGGATGGGGTGGACACCTGTGTACTGTCGATTGGTGGCCCAACGACAGACCCTGGCAAACATGCCTGTGCCTCAACACACCTATCCTCATTATCACTATTTGTGTCAGTGACATCAGGTTCCCTGCTGCAGTGAACCAGCCCAACCTCAGCACCTGTGAGAGGAAGACAGGAAACACACTTTACGACCTGTACATGATGTCAGAACACATGCACACATGCACACATGAACAAATGCACACATGAACACATGCACACATGCACATGCACACATGCACACATGAACAAATGCACACATGCACACATGAACACATGCACACATGAACAAATGCACACATGAACACATGCACACATGCACACATGAACACATGCACACATGCACACAAATACACTCCTCACTAAAGCAGACACACACACACACACACACACACACACACACACACACACACACACACACACACACACACCACCAGCAATCCAGAACATACTCAATAGCGGTTGATGGTGGGTACAGTATCACAAGCCAAACAGTCATATCACATGTGTCAGCATGCAGGACGTGTGTTGCTCAACAGCATGCAGTGCGAGTGTAGACAGTCCTTGCTAATAAAAGTATACATGGCTTTGATGCATGTGTGTTGTTGTTCAGTGATTGGCCTCACCCTGGAATGCAATGTGTACATGGACACAACATTGCTGTGCAAGTATTACAAGCTCTTCAATGTGCTGTGCACCATCACTCACAGGTATACATACCATGGCTGGATGTTTATCTGTGTGTCACATAGATATCCAGTACTGATTAGAGTGTCTGTGTCTTTAGCAGTTAATTGTGGACACAGGTTTAGCTCATGCATGCTATGTATACACACAGGATGAGTGGTGCATGTATACCTGATGGAATACCATTGCTCAACATAGCCATTGTACAGTAGTTATGGTGAGTGTAGAACATATTGTGGACATGCCAGTGCCAGCCATGACATGGCATGCTACAACACAACTGCAACATTAAACATCACACATACCCAATGTGTGTCATGTGACCTATACACTCAATAGCATTACAAGACATATATGTGTCACTTTGTGCAAATGGTGATTGCTATGCATATTGTGTATAGGTGCATATGTTTGCACACACACAACATTGAGGTGTATAGCAATGAATGCTATGTGTAGTACTGTGGTTACTGTAACTGGATGGGGTGTAGTACCATGAGCCATCATCGTGCAGCATCATGTGGTCACTCAAGGCTACTAATGTGTGCCAGAACAGCACCTATCAAGCTGTACCTGAACCGCAGTACCATGGCTACATTCACCATTTCACAGCCAGTTGTTACATGGGTTTATAAGGTGCCCAATAGGGAGCATTGCCTAACATGAATGTGTTGTGGGTTGAAGAGTGTCGTACCACCCCAAGATAGGCCTCTACCCCTCAGGTATATTATGTGTGCTGTGTGGATGACATTTGGGATACTGGAGTGTGACCTTACAGCAGGTGTCTGAATATGCCATGTGTAGCATATTAACATGTACTGCGTATGACAAAGTTGTGTATGTTGTGTGCATGTGTATCGACTCTGCCTATCCAATGTCCACTACAGTGTAGCCACAATTGTTTGGGATGCTGTGTGTATTGCATGTGTTTGAGGCAGCTACTCACGTTACTGAGATGTGCATAGTCTCACAGCAAACATGCACAGCATGCATTATGCGTAGGTGTGTTACATGTGTACATGGCCTACACCTCACCTATGACATGCACATATTATTTGCAATATTAAATGTAGAACACACTCACCAGCATGGGTCTGCTGCCTTGCTGTCACACCAGAGGGACCTACAAGGATATGAGACAGTTTGTCAGTGGCAACAACTGTGGCATTGCTACTGTGGGTTTGCAATCTTACAGTAGTACAATGGTTGACAGTCACAGGCCTACAGATCATGTTCCAAATTATCAGTATTGCACAACACCAGGCTCCACATCTTCTAACTACACAGTACACATCTCACATATGCATGATCTACCAATAGAGATAACAGTAGTCTACAGATATGCCATGTTACCTGCACGCTCCATGTGAACTTGCTGGGGGGCTCCGGCCTCCATGATGATACATGTCTGCTGTTGTTGTTGGCCAGGAGCCACCAGGCTCAGGAGCAGCTCCTCCACTCTGGTGAGGGGGAGTGGGTGGTAACCCCACCACCTGTGGCAAGCTGTTGCCTATGGACATCAGACGCATGCTGCCGGACATGTCTAAGTAAATCACTGCAGTGATGGCGTACCTGCTCATATGTCTGGTTATGCATGCCTATGTCATTTACCCTACGGACAACATCTTGCCACAGTGCAGTCCGCTCATGCTGGTCCTGGCTGGTTCTTGAGAATAGCAGGGTGTAGTTTTGCACCAGACTGGACGTTAGGATTTCATCCTCTGCTGGACTATAGGATGGGTTGCGATGGTGGGCCATGACCCTGGAAGACAATGAAACTATATGTGTGAGCAAGTCATGTGGCACACTTAACATTCTACAGTACAGATATCACTGAACTGCCATAAATAGCAACCTGTTGTCTCTCAGAGGATACACACTTTCAATACCACATATCAACCCACAACTGCCTGACAGTGCCTGGCATGCTCTATATATTAAACCATTTTCTGCACAGCAACAAAGAGAAACCACTATGTAAGACTATACAACAGTACATGGCACACTGTATGTGACACAATGCACCACCTAGCCACAGGAGGTATATATCAAGCTAATGCATAAAGAAATATGTCATCCATTGCAATGATTGTAAAGTCCAGTTACAGTATTACCAGTATACCACACTAGTTGTTGATGGCAAACCCCTGCCTAAAATATGTGCGCATTTGTGAATATAGGTGGCATACTGCTGTACTAGACTATACATGTTGCTAGTTACGCACTTATATCCTGTAACACACATATGACCGAGGGCATGTTACAGGCATACCCACACACACATCAGACATACATACGGGACACAGAGGTATGGCAACCCAGATGAGCTTTACGTGTGTACCATACAGTACTGTGTGTCAGTACTTACAAACCCTTATGCCTGAGGTATGTAATCTGTGAGGACTACAGGGAACACACAAAACAGTGTTTCCAAGCAATGTGGACATACACCATACTGTGCTGTTTAGGCCTACAGCTTCAGGTAGTACTACAGTTCATACAGGATTTGGATTCACCAGCAGTACCAATCAATGAGCATACATGTACTGCTTTAGCCTCCAATGGCACACCCCAGTTAACACCAAGGGACTATGTCAGACCGTATGCCATACTGCTTTTTCTGGCTAGCAATAGCATACACATCTTTTGCTGGGATCAGAGCTAGGACACATAATACCATGACAGAAACAGTTTCCCACTAAGCTATCCCACATATACACAACTGTGACACATTCACCAACACATTCACCATCACACTCAGTCAACCTCACATAGCAATTATTGCAACAAGTAAATGTGGGTGTGTATTGGTTCATAGGTAGGTAATAGGCTATTGGCCCTAGGGCCTATAGGAGCCTAGCCAGATGGTACCCTGGACTTTGACACCCAAGTAATTTAATTTCATGTGCCCCTGTCAAGCAGAGCCACAGAGATGATTCCCGGTGTGTATTTTCTATCTCCCATCCAATCATCAAGACTATTCATGACGAGTGCTACTGAGGAGCTTTGTTTGCTATTGATAGGTAGTTTGTTCCAGAGTATGGGATGTCTCTGAGATAGGAATCTATCCCTCCAGCATGTTCTGTTTATTGAGGTGACAAGGTTTAGGTCCCTAGAGCATGTAGCTCATAGAGATTGTGATCTGTTTACGTGGAGCATGTCCAACAGCTCTGGGTTTGACATAGCTTTGTATGTTAGGCAGAGGTCACCTCTGGGTTGGCGGTATGTGACACAGTCTAGCTGTGGTTTTGTGAGACGGTCTGCATAGAGCGTCTGTTTGAGGCCAATAATATTCTTTGTGAGGTATGCCTGTGGCCTTTCCAGTTGCTGTAGATGCCTTGTGAGGTTCATACCAGAAGGGGCATTGTACTCTATAATGGGTTTTGTGAGTGATGAGTAGAGGGGAACACTGACCTCTTTTTCCCTGGATGACACACCTTTTGTGATGAGGTGTGCCACGTAGACAGATTACATGACTAGTGTGGCACTGTGATTATCAAAGGGGAGACTATTGTCCACCTGTGTCCCATGGTCTCTTATCACACTTTTGGTGTTAAGTCAACTACCACCTATGTGGTAGTTCATGGGTACAGAGTTTTTAGCAAAAGGGATGCCAATGCATTTTCGACATTGAGCTTGAGGCCATGGCTTTGTCACCAGGCATCTGTCGCAGTAAATATGACTCTCTCTCTCTCTCTCTCTCTCTCTATATATATATATATATATATATATATATATATATATATATATATATATATATATATATATATACACATACATATAAACATCCATATTGGTGTACATATAGATATACATATAGGCACATATACAGTCCACCTTTCATGGTGGGAATATCAATTATGCAAAGGATGTGAGGTATACAGTTATGTAATGATATTGCACAGTCTTGTGTGAAATGCATTGAAGGTGTTCTCAGCCCATGTGGCTTTAGCAGGCCTCACTGGCTGCAACACTGCAAACCTAACAAATCACACCCACAGCGTTTAACCACCACATGTCATATACCAGCACTGTATGCTGTCTTGTTTGCCACACACTACTACCTACATACAAATATGCACATAACAACCTTCACCAACATATATATGACCTCCCTTCACAAACAGTTGCAGTATGTCCCTTGCTCTATGCACATGTACAGATGCTAATATATCTGACACAGATATATCTCTCTGTATGTGTGTGCCATACACACACAAGGTCCACACTGTTGTAAGTCCCTTTACCTCATGGCTGACCTGTTCGGCATTGCTGCAACATGAACAGGTGTCACATGTGAGCACACAGTGATATTAGAGGGTGTATATATAGCTGCAAATGCTAGATTAGCATACTAGCCTGGTACAGCAGTTGCCAATGCTAAGCTACATGTTAATATGACTATCATGCATGTGTTACTCTGTCACATCCATGTTTATATAGCTGTATGCTACTCCCCAAACAGCCATTGTCCACACTACTGTACAGAACACAGATAGCATGGATCAGATGTTTGACATTTAATGCTGAGCTACATATGTCACAGTTATGTCCCACTGCACACAGCTACACACTGATTTGCCCATGGCAGTAGTTATGCAGGGCATCTGTGCATAGACACGTACTGCTGCCACATATGGATGTTTCAAATTATGTAGAGAACTCTTCAAATACATCTACTACATGCCAGTAAATACATATCTGTTACATACCTTTCCTTTATATGTGTTGGTAGTATTACGTTCCGTGTGTTTTTTTTTTTTTCGGTTGATGTGGGTTGGTGTGTGTCTCTCTCTGTCTCTGTCTCTCTCTCTCAATCTCTGGAATGGAATGATTGCATGTGTGGCCAGCAAGTACAGCCTGCTTTTATAGGTATTTGTACATGTGCATGTGATGGCCTCTGCACCAATTGGTGGCCACCATTTGGTAATTGCATGCAGCCTGCTGTGTGGTAATTGCAGTACTCACTGTCATAGCAACCCAATGCTATAAATTGCTATGTCAGGTAGGCGTAGCCCTTTTAGCTTTCCAAAGTGGGGCCCATACTTGTTTTCTGTGGACACCGTTGTGTAAGTCAGAAGGTTGGTATAGTTCTTATATCTGAAGCTAGGGGTGTAGCCAGTGATTTAAATGTTGTACTCAGACCTGAATGTTGCCACTTCCAGTACACAGTTGTCAGTGTAGAATTGTACTCACCCCTACAAATGCTAACACAAGATACATGGGAGTATGTATTTTCTACTTATACAATTAACTGCCATACAAAAGTAGTTATTGAGATGTATTCATTTGGCACATGAACTGTTTGTGAACTGCTATACTGTGAATATTAATGTACTCACTTCTGCACAGTTTGTGCTTTTTTATTGTTGACATTAGCACAGGATGCTCAAGAAAACTGGACAATTCCAGTACTGAATATGCCTACCTACATCCTTGGTAGACCCTGAACACACAGGTATATTGTACATTTGGGTGGGGATGCAGACATACAGAGAGCATTATGTATTATTGTGTGAATGTTATCTTGCTGGACTTAAATGGTTGCTGTGTACCTGTTAGTTTAGCAAGGCAAGTAGTCTGTCTGCATAGCTCCCAACTGTGGACCTATCCAGATGGTAGCCAGAAGTTAGGCTGTTATTCTCTGTCTGTGCAATGCACAGGTCTTTTCAGCACTGGTACAATGGCATTGTTACAGTTGTTTGCTACCAGTACATGGCTACATCCTTTGGTATTTCAGTGTTGTACTCCTACATAAGGGTATGCTTGTGGAACTCCTTCCAAAGCTATTTGCACAGTGTGTAACAGCAGAAAAGTTGATATGCCTGTGTGTTTCTGCCTCGGCCAGGCCTCTGAAACACTCAGGTACATATTTGAACAGAGTGAGGTAAAGGTAGGTAAAAGTGAGGTACACCTTCAAAATATTAGAGACAGTAAGTGGAGACTTCGGATGAACCAGTGCATATGGATTACTACACCTTTTCTGAAGTACAAGTGGTGTCTAACTCCTACATATTGTCATTATTCATTAGGTGTAATACCCCACCTTTCTGCCTAATGTCAGTACTTTTCAGGGGATTCAGAGGGACACAGCTAACATATGTTTCAAAATCAGGGACATCCCTGATATGTAGTCACAGTTGGGATGTATGTCCTCTGCCCTAGTCAGATATGCCAGTGTTTGTCCTGCTATGATACTGTGTGGGGGTTGTAAAGTGCTGCTGTAACATCATTTACTGCTAGAATGGCTGGTTCTCTTATCACAGTCATGTAATGCAATTCCTCAACAACTGCTGGTAAAGTTCCACAGAACAGGTTTTGTGTTATGGCATTCCTGTTTTTCCTTTACATTCACTCATTCTGATGCATGATATATTTATTTCAGCAACAACCTGCTGTATATCTACTGTGGCTTAGTGGTACTTCATGCAGTCTAGTGTGTCCTGGGTTCGAGACTGACAGAGGTGTTTTATTTTGCTGCTGAGCAGAACAAGGGCTCTCACATGCAGGGTGACTAGGGCACTTTTAAGCAGTTGTAAGCGGGTTTGTGCAGGTTTGCGTGAAGCTTAGCAATGCTTGGCTAATCACACACAAGCGCACACTCGCACAAACCCACTAACTACTGCTTAAAAGTGCTTACTCCTACTAACCCTCGCGCTCATTTCTTTGAAAGAAAAGAAAATGGGGAGATAGGACAGTGGTGAAAAAGGGGCACAAAGAGGGAAAGACAGTAGGGAAAACAGCTCGGGATGTGCAGGACGGGTGTAGGGAAGGACCATAGCTGCCCATTTCTTTTACAGCAACAGCTGTGCATATCAATAATTTTGGATTGAAATATGAAACCTTCCACCCCTGAGAGAGGGGTGAGGACAACAAAGTATGTTGTACTGCCAATTAAATTACATTTTATATGTCCAGCAGACATGTGTGCAAAATGGGCAGCTATGTATGGGGAGTAATTTTTTTTGGGAGCAGATTGCCCTTTTTTTTTCTTTTTCCAGGTGAGAGTGGAATGTGGGGTAGGGGATGTAGGTATATTTGGGGAGGTAGGTTGGGGAGGTAAACAGACAGGACAAACAAGACACATACAGGGGTGGAATATGACACATGTGGGGGGTGAACAACATTGATGGGGAAGGATGTTTGAAAACCGCAAGCCCATGAGCCCACAGATGGCGACAGTGGAACTGAGATCCCTCCACCACTGCACCTTCACAGACCAGAGGGTGGCTGTGCTGGGGGCTGCATAGGAGGGGCAAGCTCACCCATGAGTTGCACCACTCGTGCCTCAAGCTGACATAGAGGATCAGTGCCAGAACGCTGGATTTCCCTACGCACCACAGCCTGGACCATTCAGAGGGTGAGAGGAGGCCCTCCTCCGCTCACACTTGCATGGGGGGATGAGCCCCATCCCCTGCAGCTCTTCCACCCAAAGGTGGCACAGGCCCAACAGAGGAGGAGGTCCTGGGCTGGTCACCAAACCTGCTGCTGCCAGGTGCCATCGCCAGCTGAGGTGGGACAGGTGGGTCCGCTGGGACCGGCCTTCCCATACGTTCTATGTTTAATGGGATTTAATGACAATATGGGTTGGTAACAGCCAACAGCATTCCAAATTAGTTGTAACAGCATGCAGTAGTATTCCCATTAACTCAACACACCAGAGTTCCAACAGTAGAACAGCAAGCATAACATATGCATATATAGAACAACAGTGGACATTCCAACAGCTTGCAGGATTAATTGGTGGCAACAGGCCACCAGGATTGTGGTATTTGAACAGGGCACATGCATCAAAGTAAATGCAGATATTTATAAACCAATAGGACATATGTCCCAACAAATGTTTTCAGATTAGACATACCCACTGAGGTGTGGAATTGAATTGTTTATGCAAATACAGTAGGGTGTAAAAATATACCTCCATTAGCAAGTTATATATACTTATAGTTTACACTACATTCCTATTGACTGCAGGTATATATTCCCTACATGTATTATTACACTAGGCAATGTCCATTAAATTGTGAAATGGGTTTTGCTAGTTCTTTATATACCTGACCTGTATCTGACATACAAACTGTCCAGGATGCAGATGTTACTGCTACGTATTTATATATTACATTTATATTTATATATCTACATATCTAGATGTGTTCAGATGACATTATCAGTTATATTTTAACAGCCCCCTACATGTCTAGCAGCACACTGACATTTCTGGGGAACACAATAACAAGCTACTCATGTGCCAGATTAACCTGTACATGCCGGCCATGAACCAACAGTTGAGGACTGTATATATGCTTAACAGCTACTGGCACTCCCTTCATCCACTTTATATGGGCCTACCCAAGTGTGGGTTGACAGCACTTAATGCAACAGTAGTATTTCTATAATGCAAGAGTACAACAACATATCAAAGAAAGTGACACGGACACACTCCAGGTATTATACCTTTATTAATTACATAACACACTTTTCTAGAGGCTCTCTCATTTATTTGATATAACAGTGCATGCAGAAGACTTATTCAAGATGTATTATATCTTTATTAATGGATTACAACACTCTTTTTCAGGCTCTCTCACTTATTTTATATAACAGTACATGCAGTGAAATTATTCAGGACTTATTATACCTTTATTAATGGGTTACAACACTGTTTTGCAGGCTCTCTCACTTATTTTATATAACAGTACATGCAGGGATGTTATTCAAGACGTATTATACCTTTATTATTGGGCTACAACACTTTTTCTCAGGCTGTCTCATTTATTTTATATAACAATACATGCAGAATAATTACTAACCTGCCTGGTGGCACAGCCTTAGCAGCCTATCTGCACAGGCTTGCTGATTTGCAGCACGGACACCTGCAGCTGTGAAGTAAATGAAGTGATATTGAGACATACCTATCCATAATATAGACTACAATAGCAATTCTTACATACTTCATTCCATGGCTACCTACTCAGTAGTGGGGCATTTTCCATCCCACGGGCCTCCTGTATCCACTGGTTCAGTCGGTCCTCCTTGCTTCTCTTCAGGTCTGAGTAGTAGTGTCTGACCAGCTCACCAGTGTGAGGCACGCCTGTGGCACTGGTGAGATCATGAGCTAGATGGTTCCAGGCATCCGCTTTGTATTGGGTGCCTTGGAACTGGCCCTGCAGGAGTCTCTCCTCATGATTATGGACGAGGATCCAAACCATTACTTTTGACTCCTCAATGCCCCAACGTTGCGCTCAAAATCGAGAGCCCTCTCCAACACTGACCATGCTGACTGCAGATGGGATCTACAACCAGTTATGGCAAGTATTCCCGCCTATGGAGCTTAAATATGCTTCATTTCCTGCACTTATCTGTGATTGGCTGGTTTTGAAGAAACTCAGCTGAAAGCACATCTGCTTAGCAATGGGTAAACTTCTATTGATATGTATGTGTGTGTTGAAAGTGCATGCATATGAAAAGCTGTCATGGCTTAGTGGTTCAGTACTGAGATTATGGTGCACAGTATCCCGGGTTCAAGGCCTGTCACTGCCTTTTATTTTACTACTGGCCAGACTGGCTAGGAGGTGTGGCTGTGTTTAGCCGACATTGCTCAACTTTCCCAATGTTGCTCTACGTTGCTCGACATTGCCTGGTGTTGCACTAGTTAGTGTGGTGCGCAGCTACGCGCAAACATGTTCTGTTTGCGCTAGCTGGCACAATGCGCAGCTCTGCGCAAAGCTATTGCGCTAGTTAAAGCAGTGCTAAGCTATGAGCATTATACTGAAATGAATGAAATTAATACTGGTAAACTTTGCTTAGCAGTGCTTCACATTGCTTAAGATACGTTACTTATGCATTCATCAGTATGCATAACCATTTCACTTTTACATATATATATATATATATATATATACAGATATATATATATATATATATATATATATAGAATTTGTTCACTACTACATAGGCCATTTCAATGCTTTTTACTAAATTTCAATAATAAATGCCAGGAATTCTTTTCATATACAGATTTCCAAAATAAAATAAAAAGGGGAGTGGTGGGACTCGAACCGGGAAAGCCTCCCCTTTGTGCGAAGGTTCTACCACTGTGCTATTGCTATTTTGCTTAATTTGCATATACATTTCTTATTATCCTCGTCGATGTCTTGACTGCTAACTGTAGCTAAGCAATGGGCAAACCCGCGCAAACACGTGCAAATACGGGCAGCTATATTGGGAATAATAAAAAAAAATAATAAAAGTTTTACATTTTATAATTGTACTGGGGTTTAGAATGTGGGGGGGTGTAGTGCTGGGTATGTACACATTTGAGCGGTCTCGCTCATGTTAGTTGACATTTCCCAATTGAGAGGCTTGCAGGGGCGTGGATTTTTGGACTGCTCGGCAGTCCGACATGCCCCCTGCACTCGTGCATGCTCTGTGTTAGCCTTTGAGTTGAGGCAGCGTGCCCTCATTAATATGCATGGCGCACTGCCGTCTTACTCTTAGACTGGCGTTTCTGTGTAAGACTACTTTAGTCTTACACGGAGGATTCGTGAATCCTGAGGATAATCTTCTACACAACTGTTACAATCTGCAGTTGTTTAGTCATTTCAGTGGAGTACAGTTTGACTCTTTACTAACACAAGAATGTCAGAACACCAGACATGTCTATGAAAAGCTGCTTCTTGTAAATTCATACTTATCTTAGTAATGCTGTCTATCCATGTTAACGTCTGCTGCCCCTGAGATAGACTGGGACTACAGATATAACTGGAGTACTAATGCCATTAATATTGAAATGTGCAAAGGAACCACCCGCATGAGGTGTCCTGGAATGTGGGGGGAGGGTAACGAGTGACTGAATAGCTCCAATCCCTTCTTCCCAAGATTTAAGGTCATCTGCCACATGTTAGCCAAAACAAGAACAGACTTACACTTCAGCAAGTAGTGTCTTGCAGGCTACACAGAGGTCATCCTTTTTCACAATTTCTCTATCCATGTTACACTTTGATCTGCTAACCAGATTTGTGTATCATTAGGCAAAGTACTGAATGCTTACACTCCCTTTTGAGGAGATCTCCCAACATTTTAAATCTGGTGACTTGATATTAAAGTATTGACAGTAAATGCTTAGCACTGCAATACAATCACTCAGAGTAGAATCTGCCTTTGAATTTCTTATTGTGAGTTTCAAGAGTCAGTTTAACACATTGCAATAAAAATCATAATTCAGTCTACATCATTCATGCTTAATACAGCATGCATTGAATTATCTATGAGCACAGAAGTTAAAAAGTTCACCCATTAATGCTGGTTAGTTTGATGTTAATTACGTCACCTTTTAAAAGCCTGACTAAAACTATTAAAATCATTCCCTCTTTATACTGAAGAAGCAATGCTGTAATGTATTTGGTGTCTAGGTATCAGTCCCCAACAGTACTCAAGTACCTTTTGATTAAAAGTCAGCATCTCCATCTCATGTTAAAACTGCCCCTCTCTTTCCACAGCTTCTTGTTCATCCCCCTCTCAGCAGCTGTGGCCTCTGTTTTCTCTCATTATTCCTGCACCTCTGGTTGCTTCATTCTCTCAGCTGCTTTAAGTCCCAGGCATTTCATATCCAGCTACAGTCTCTTTAATTTTTGCTCAGTTCTGAGATCATCTGCTGATAGACTGAATTACTTTGCTGTATGCTGTGCACTTGCAACCTCTGTCTGGTTCTCTCCAGTTTTAATGGACTGCATTTCAGCTTCACACAAGGTTACCATCAGGACATAACGACATATAAAATTCCCTTGGTTTTGTACTCCTCACTCAGCTGTTACAGCAGCTTTTTTCCAGAATCCACAGAGCTCACTCATGTCTACCTGTTTCATAACTACTCTTACCAGGAAAAAAAGTGCTGTGCAAGGCATTGTCTATTTAAATTGTGGCTAAAAAAGTTTTGGTGGCCAGAACTATCTTGCATGCTATATAAGTCTAACTTACAAGATCCAGCCACTGACTCTCAAATGACATGTGAGGAAAAGTGCTATAATTCCCATCTGCTGCCTCTGTTATGGTATGAACTGTAATTACAGGTTTTAACTTCAACAAACTGCCATCAGTTTTGGAAAATGCAACTAGCTGTATTTGGGTTTAATTCTTGCCACAGAAAGGTTAATTGACCTTAAGATTATATAATACATGGACACCGTGCCCTGAATAATAGCAAAGACCTGCAATTGTTTGTTTGTCCGGCTTTTTCCGGTCGCCACAGCATACAATGAACTCCGGTCCGTAAATGATAACAGTAGAGTTTGCTTTATGTGCTGGCTTGGCCTTCTACTTAACAACCAGCGAAGTAATGCCATCTCACACATGTCACCACAGAAGGACGCTCTAAATGAGAATCGACGCGCACTAGCGTGGCGACTGTGGCCCAACTACGAGCACCACCACCGCAGATACAGCAAAGACCTGCAATACCAAAACAAAATCCTCACTGCCTAGCTTCAGATGAGAAGGAGAATTATTAGCTCTTTAGAAATTCACCCAGCTCAGACTGAGCTTAGGGCCTTTTAGTGAAACCTTTGCAACAACAACTGAAGCTTTCCAAAATCATTTTACACACACACACACACACACACACACACACACACACACACACACACACACACACACACACACACACACACACATACACACACGCACAGTCACTAGCACAATATCTTAACATGGGAGATAAATTGTGACTCCACAGCATCAATTCCTCCCTTTACAAGATTTAATGCACATGACCACCACAGAGTCAAAACTAACAAAGCAAAACTACACCTTACAGAGTACTCTTAAATAAAATGCTTTTAAATTAAGCCTGTCAGCACAGAGGACTAAGTCACTGACTTTTAAATGAGATACTTCCAGCAGTACAGTTATTGGGTGGCACAGTGGTACACCGGTTAACGTTGCTACCTCACAGCAAGAGGTTCTCCAGTTTGATTCTCTGCTGGGGTGCCTCCTGTGTGGAGTTTGCATGTTCTCCCTGCATTTACGTGGGTTTCCGCCCACATTCCAAACACATGCGGCTGGAGTGTTTCTCTCTGGGCCTCCACTGAAAATAGGCTCTGTCCTAGTCGGACTTTCCCAGTCGACAAATGTTAAATAAGTACAGGGGTTTGATTCCTTCAACCTTCATTTGTCTACCATGTGACCTTAGCAAGTCACTTAACCAGACAATGATTCAAGGCAGTTAAGCATGAGGGCTAGGTTCCATAATGGTCTCCTGGATTACATGCCTAGTAACTACTTATGATGCTAAAAAGTTTGTTATTAAGGTAAAATATATAATCTCTTAACAGTAAATAAGCCACCAGTCACAAGCACTGAAAATTAAATAGTAAACTTATTCTCCTAAAATGAATAATTTACAGTATCTTTCAATGAAGTATGCAACTGCTATAAGGCTTTCATCAAAAAGTAAAAATAAAATATCTACAGGAATAGTTATTGGTCAGAAATAAATCTAACATTTAAACTAAAATCTGCTTCTGGTTATAGTCACACTGTGCCTTCTTTCTTATTATTTTGTCTATTTATAAATTCCCAAACAGGATATCTTGCTGTTTTAGTTTGAATTTAGAGGACAGATTTTCTGTTTTAATAATTACATGTCTAGGGGGGATGATTACCATTCAGCAATTATAAGTTCAATATGGAAATCACCATGTGACCCAGTGCAGCAACTTCCAAGCAGCAGACTGTGTGGTACTATGCACACATATAGGTTCATAGGTAGGTACTAGGCTATTGGCCCATGGGCATAAGTAAGCCTAGCCAAAAGTGTCTTGGCTTTCGCCACCCATATAGATTAAACTCCTTCCCCTCTATCGAGCAGAGCTACAGACGTGATCCCAGGGGTGAATTTCCTATTACCCATCCACTCATTAAGGTTTTTCTTGAAGAGTGCTAATGATGATCTCTGCTTGATGTGGATGGGAATTTTGTTCCTGAGCATTGGAAGTCTCTGGGTCAAGAATCTATCCCTCCAGCATGTCCTATTTATTGATGTGGTGAGGTTTATGTCCCTAGGGCGTGTAGCTTGGGTAGATTGGGATTTCTTTAAGTGGAGCATGTCCGTCAATTCTGGGTTTGACATAGCTTTGTATGTCAGACAGAGATCTCCTCAGAGTAAGCGGCATATGACCGAGTAAAGTTGGAGTTTCTTGAGCCAGTCAGCATAGGGCAACTATTTGAGGCCAGCAAGCCTCTTGGTGATGTACTTTTGGGGCCTCTCCAGTTGTTGTAGGTGTCTTGTGATGTACATCCCAAATGGGGCATTGTACTCAATGAGGGGTCTGATAAGTGATGAGTAGAGGGGGACAATGATTTTCTTTTTTCTAGATGAAAACCCTTTTGTGATTAGGTGAGCCATGTAGAAAGATTTTCTGACCACTGTGGGAATGTGATTATCAAAGGAGAGGGTACTATCCACTTGGGTCCCAAGGTCTCTTATCACACTTTCTGTGTTAAGTGAACTTCCCCCTATTTGGCAATTCATGGGTACCATGTTTTTACCAAAGGGGATGACAATACACATTTTGGCATTTAGCTTGAGGCCATGGTTTTGGCACCAGGTATCTATCTCGGTGAGGCCCTTTAGCAGGATGCCTATGTCAGCAGGGGAATCGATTATGGCACCCAGTTTGCAGTCATCTGTGAACCTGGTCAGCCATAGACCCTCAATTTTTGCTTGCACTTCGAAGTATATACCGAACAGGAGAGGTCCCAAGACTGAACCCTGGGGTACTCCACTTGTCACTGGTTTGGAGTCAGATCTGGAGTCTGCAACTCTCACCATGTGGGTACTGTCTGTGAGACAGTTGGCCACCCATCTTGTCATGTAAGGGTTTATGTTAAGGTTGTTGAGTTTATCTATGATTCCTGAATGGGGGATAGTATCAAAGGCTTTAGCGAGGTCCAGGTAGGCTGTGTGGATCACCTTGCTCTCATCTATGACCTTGGTAACTGTTTCAAAGAAGTCTACCAAGTTTAGGAGATATGCTCTACCCTTTAAAAGTCCGAAATGGGTAGCATCCAAAGTTTGGAGGTTACCAATGTCTTTGTCAGAAGTATGTTTCTACAGTTTACTGAAAAGGCAAATACAGGGCAACTTCCTTTACTTTGCATGCTAAAGTAGTGCTTGCTCACATCTTTGTTAACTTGATTCCAGCTACAATACAGCCATTTTGTCAGTCTCTCTCAGAGCTCCCTTTTCTTTTGCTTTCAGTCTTTTCTAGGATCAATTTCTTCTCCACAGAACCCTGACCAGAGGCACTGGAAGCTGCTGAAGGCTGGGGGGAGGGGTGGCAACAGGGGCACTTAAGATAAAGAAAGGCAAATATTTACTTATTTTTATACTGGTATTTAGTACCATAAGAGAAGCAGACAACAGAATCTGAAATATGTACATGTGTGCTATAGAATGTATGCTTTGTGACAACATAAAAATGACAAAAAAAATTTGATTTTCCCCAGAAAATAGTATTATTTTTTGGTTCCTATTTTATTATAACCCACCAATGATATGACTGAAATAAATAGTGTTTGTCAGAATGAAAAAATACAAAATGTATATTTTTATAAAACAAAAAGCAAAGCCAGAGCATCCAAATGAGACTATTTGTAGTACCTACCAATAAAGGACAATTTCTCTGTAACCACACAAAGTATTACAGAAATTTCCTCTGAATACTACTATATTATGATGTTCAGCTGCACAATGCACTTAGATGATGGTTTCAGCTATGAAGACACATACAGTTGTGCCTTCTTATAATAACATTTACCGCAAATGAGTCTAAACTTGGCAAGGGGGTACACGTTTAGTGATTAAAAGTGATGCATTGATGAATCAGTAAACAAGTATTTTAGACCACTGTTGTACTTGGAACACTGAGCACAGGTCCACTACAACACTCACAATCAAAGCAGAGTATAATGCATAATGTTAGACTGGGACTAAAGCTCATGAAATAAATTTATTATTATTATTTATTATTATTTTACATTTGTTTACAGGGAAGGTCTGACTGGGCATGGATCCCATTTTCAGCGGAGGCCCAGGGAGAAAAGCTCCACAAAGATTAGTACAGCAAAACAGTGAATCCAATACACATTAATAAAGTACAATACAGAGTCAAAAGCTAATAAAGTACAGTTTAAATTCCAAGAAAGGAGCAAAAAGTAAATAAACTATAAGGAGCACAGTGTGTTACAATAAACAATACAGTTGAAAGGACATTTTGTTCAGTCATTTGGTTACATTCATCAGTGGCTAGTACAGTAAACACACATTGATTAAGAGTATAGAAAGGAGTTGTTGCAAGCTTTCATAGAAGGTTAAGGTATGATATGATCTAATTAAATGAAGCTACCCAGGGTCAGAACAATTACTTAACCAAAATCTATGTAAATCAGACCAGAGGAGGTTTTTTAAATAATTTTTGTTTTCCATGGTCCTAATATCTATGGGGAACTAAAGCCACTGGAACTTGTCTTTGAAAGGTTATTTTTCTGTTATCCTTTGAAATTTTCTCATAAAATGTTCAAGTATGAACAACAGAGTGTGCAGCTATGAAACACATCTAAAACTGCAGTTCTAACCTCAGAGTTTCTTAGTGTAGCACACCTCTGTATTTCACCCCATTACTTTAGCCACTTGAAAGTATGGTTTTGTAGCCATAGCATACTGCAGCTAAAAATATACAAATTTTTCTAATGAAATATACTGGAGTTTTACTCTAGATGTATTGACTACTTAGTAAAGAAGCATCTAGGGCCATTATTTAGTGCACTGAATAGAAGCGCACCACAGTACCTGCAATGAAAACCAAGTGCAATACAAAATGTTAGACTGGGAGTAAAGGCACATGAGCTCAAAGGTTTACTATCAAAATTCTGAAACATACTTGTTAGAGTAATGACTTACTCAAAAAAACACAAATTAGAAACGTGTACTCAAAACAAGGACAGCGGTAATGTTGATAAGTCAATATTTGACATTATCTACATTACCCAACTTACCTTGACTTCCAGTGATTTCCAACTAACGTTTTGGAGGGGAGCAAACCCCCCTGTACCCCCACACCCCCTGTTAATTATATATGCAAACTCCGAGATCGCACTATAATGAGGAAAAGGGTAAATTTCCCAATCCCCACTGTAGTGTGATTTCCAATCAGAACATCAAACTCACAACAGCGAATGCACACTAGCATTCGTTGTTGTGGAGTCAAACATATTCGGTTTGGCGTTATGTGAACTTGAAAACAGTCTTTTGACCATCCCAGTTCACATAATTGCTGTTCGAAATTTTGCTAGTAAACCGAGCTCAAATCCAAAGTTTTATCTCTGCCTGCCTTTGAGATTATTACAAAACTTTCAGGTAATAATATGGTATTTGGCTGCAAAAAATCATCTAGGACTGCAGATCTAACCACAGAGCTTCCAGTGCAGCAACCCTTGGAATTTGACTGTGCAGCTTTAGTTGCCAAAAGCATGGCATTGTAGACACAACTCCTAGAATTCAATAGCTTGTATACTAAGTGTACACTGTTCTATGAACAGACAACACAGGCATAACTCACACCTTCTTCCTCCTAATTTTAGTTTTCCTACTGATTCTCTTGCAGCTTTAAACATTGACAGGCATTCATACAGGTTACCACAGAGTGTAGACTACACATACACTTAGTGTAATCTTTCTGAGTGACTAGATAGCATAAAAAATATGGTAGGGATGTTCTTGAATACATATCATGTACACTTAGTGCAGAGGTTATTGAATCTGGCCCAACATGCTACAACTAAAACATCCATTTTTTTCTGGAAAATATATAGTATGTTCACTTCTGAGATACTGCAAACTTCATACACAGATATTATGGACTTTAGTTTTACTCAGTATTTTTTGCAGAGGACAAATAACCCTCAAGTTGAAACAAAGCATAGTAATAGACAGACACAGCACAAACTCACTACAACTCTACATTTATTACCTGCATATAAGAAGTCATCTCAGACCTCTGAAGACAGCTCACAATAAATAAAAAAATGAAAACTGAAAAGTGGTACTTTGGAACAAAGCATATACATGCTGTCTTAGTAGGCTGTACCACTTTCACTTTTGAAAGGGTATACTACCTCTGACTGTGAAGGAATCACATAAATATAATAATCATATAGCACTTTGACAGGTCCTGTCTCCCCAACAGACCTTATCACTAATCAGTCAGAAGTGATCCCGAAACTATCATTTGCTTTCAGACATACTTGCCCTCAACCTTTTGTGCAGAGATCAAATATTCCCCAGATGGAAAGCAAACATAGTCCCAGACTTTGACAACAAAAGCCCTGTAAAACATTGGCTTTGCTAGATGTATAACTGGCCATATTTTTATTCCCCAAAGACAGTTCACTTAAAAAAAAATCAGGGACTTGTAATAAGGTACTCTTGTATAAAACGCAAAAGTACTGGTCCAGAAGATTGTCCCCCTTCTTAGAGAGTACATTATTTCTGAAAGAAGGAATTACAAAAATACAATGATCATATTGGGTTCATATTATAACACCGAACGCTGAAAACAGTGAACGGTGTTACATCAACACATATTCAGCGAACACTGAAAATGTCAAAACCACAGAACAGCGATTTCTTTCCTAGGGAACGAAATCGCTGTTCCGACCCCCCCCCCAAAAAAAACAGTAAACACTTCCAAACACATACACACATACCCTAACCCTAATTATACCCTCCCAAAAACCAGTAAACAATTAAATACACATATGCACGCTACCCAACCATACATCTAACAAAAAAAAAAAAACAGTAAACATTTTAAAACATATGCACTTACCTTAACCCGCACCCTAACCCTAAGGTCAGTAACTCTCACACATTTACATAAACAGTTCCAAACACAAACACACTTAACTTAACCCTAATCCTACCCCCCAAAAAACAAAAGTAAACAGCTAAAAACACACAGACATAATTCAACCATACATCTAATAGAAAATAAAAAACAATAAACATGTTCATACATATGCACTTACCTTAACCAGTACCCTAACACTATGGTCAGTAACTGTTGCACAATCATGCTCGGGAGCTATACCGGACAAGGGACCACATTACACTCCAGAACAGGCAAAGCAACAAAGTGGTCAAGCGACTTCTTTCCCAGGGAAAGAATTCGCTGAACAGCTGCTTTGCTGTTTTGCATGTTCGCCCTACATGTGTCGACGAAAACGCATTAGACAAAATGTGTTTTCGTCTGTCTAATATGAACCCATCATATTGTTCTTTGGCAGATGCTGTTACCCCCTTCCAATAAGTCATATGAATAACCACTCAAAAGTGATCCTACAATATCCAGTTCATTTCAGACATCATCTATCCCTAGCTCTTTTGCCTAGTGATCAAGCAGCACTCAGGTGGACACCATGCATAGAGTCTGACTAGGACAAAAAAGCTCTTCTGAAAACGTTTTTTCAGCTGTATTAAAGAGGTCCTATGCCAGTTCCACAAAGACAGTTCACAATATAAAAATGAAGGATTTTAAATAAGGTATTTGGTCCAAAGCACAGACTGTCTAATTTAATGTCCATCATCTGAGAGGATACACAACCTTTGACTGCAAAGGAATAAAATAAATACAATGACCATATGACATTTTTGAGCCTTCTTCCATTTTTAATTTCTCCAAGTCTTTTGGGTTTCTAATACCATGGTGGGAATGGACCCAATTCCTAAGTCAAAGTACGATTAAATTTCATGAAATTAGTATTGTTTCACTCTTTGATGTCAACCAAAAGTGCTCTTTGCAGCACCCACAATGTGCCCAGTAATGACTCCTTCTGCAATTCGTACGGTGTTACATGAATTGGTAACATATCTAAATATGATTGTAAATTCTTTTTTATAAGACCCGTTGCTCCTACTACTATTGGAACTGTCTAGGTATCTTTCTTCCACGTGGCTCTTGTTGCTGCCTACAGATCTAGATATTTTATGACTTTGTGTCTCTCTGTATGCAAGACACTGTAGTCACTGGGTGTGGTGATTTTAATGATCAATACTACTTTTGTCTTCTTTTCTTGGACCACTATATCCGGTTTTCTAGCATCTATCTTTTGAACTGTTGGTATTGGGTGATTCCATGTGATATAAACTTCATCATTTTCTATGATTCTTTCTGGCTCATGTTTCCAGTGTTTTTCAGCTACTTCGACACCATAATGTTTGTACAATCTCCAGTGTAACAGTCTCGCCACATTATTATGCCTTTCAGTATACAGTCCCTATGCCATTAGTGCATCGCAACCAGCAACAAGGTGTGTGACTGTTTCCAATTTGGTTTTACAAAACATACGTATGTCTGTTTCTCCTACATGTTCAATGGACTTTGTAAACCAGCGTGTACGTATCACACTATATTGGGCTGCCAATATTAACCTTTCATTTCTTGGTTTGAATTTGCCTCTCCTTATCCATTCCTGCATTTTTTCGCTCCCATAGCAGTGCCTCTTAACTGCCAGTAGCATCTCCCATGAAAGTAGAAAACATTTTTAGTGAGAACATGTTCAGCTAAACAAACAAGCAGAGTGTTGAAACCAGGAGTGTAAAGATCAGCTTTATTCAGCCAGAATTGAATGGCTTCCAATCCTGCCCAATGTGGGATATTGGTGTATAGGGCAGTAACGTCCAATGTGCCTACAAGCCAACCTGGCTCCAACTGTGTGTTATTGATGATATTGAGAAATTGAGTGGTATCTTTGATTCTAGATCTGACCAGTGGAAGAAGTAGTTGCAGATATTCTGTAAGGAATGCAGATAATGGTTCTGTCAAAGATCCTCGACCTTATACAATCGGTCTGTCCGGTGGTTTGGTGGGATGTTTATGTATCTTGGGGAGCAGGTATAGATATTGTGACTTGGGATCTTGGACAGTCAATTGATAACCGGTCCTCAGATCAATGATCCCTTCCTCCTGTGCCAGTTCCAGAAAGGCATCAATTTCTTTTTTGAACTTAAATGTTGGGTCCAGGGGCATATGCATGTAAAATTTGTTGTTGGACAGTTGTGTTGTAGCTTCTGCTTCATACATGTTCCATTCCATGATGACCACTGTCCCCCCCTTTGTCAGCTGGTAATACTACCAAATCATGATTATTTCTAAGCTTATATAGGGCTTCCCGTTCTTGTTTGGTAAGATTCTATTTAGTATTAGTGTGTGTATTCATGTTGAAGTGTAAATCTATGAGCACACATTCTTTAAAAACTGAGACATGTTTGTCCATGGGAGGTATGAAACCGGATTTACGGAAGTGAAATCCAATAGATCTTTGAGTTTGATTTGAATCTGAAAAAAATAGTTTAAGGTTAAGAGTTCTGCAAAATTCAAGCTGGAGCAAACAAAGATGGAACAAAATTTAACCCTTTGTTCAATAGTTTTATTTCAACATCTGACAAAGGTTTAGAAGAAATATTCTGAACATTGTTAATGTTTAACATGATAGGATCTTGTCCAAAAGTTGTTGGATGTTGTGTACCTCTCCGGTGTTTCCTACCCCCTTATGTTTCTTGCCCCTAAAGGGTCAGTGCTAGGTCTTCTCTTCGCTACTGGAGATTCCTGAGTGGAGTTAGAATTGAGATCCATGGCTGAGGACGAATCATCCTCTGATGTCTCCCCATGGGTGTGACTCTTATTTCTAAGTATGGAGCTGAGTCTTTTTTTATTGGTAATTTGTTTATTGCTTGAATCCTGAAATCTGACACTTTTATTTGTTCCAAATGGCTTACCTCTGTCATAACCTAATGTGTCTCCGTTACATTTTTGTGTTTTTTTCTTAATCAATTGTTGTTCCAAAACTGAAAGGTCTGTGGCCAAAATATTCAAATATTTACTAAAGAAGGATTCCCCTTCATACATTTTAGCTTCCTCACAGTTGTTAGTTACTTCAACAATACATTTATCTATAATTCTTTCATAGTATAAAATGAGAGCATCAACAAATAGCACAGAAGTTTTATGTTGGGCCTGAGCCCAATCTTGAGATAATTTCTCATCTAACTAACTAACTAAGGGTTGGGTGCGGACACGTAAACCCCTGGGGGTGATGTCCTTAATTTTATATGCTTTAAAAAGCTTCAGATGACAAATGTTGGATCTTAGTGTCTTCATACTCTTTGTTAGTTTCTGAAATAGTGCCCCACAGAGACAATCAGGATTATCCTTATCCAAAATTGCATTGTCTGAACCTGATAGTCGTAATCCAAAAACTGTCAAATTATCACGGTCTGCTGAGAGACCTTCCAGCAATTTTGAAAGACCCATACCTGTTGATTTCTAAAGAATATATATATATATATATATATATATATATATATATATATATATATATATATATATATATATATATAAGACTGGACTAGCTAATACTGTGATCTGTAAGCAAATATTACACAAAAACTAGTTTGGCATAAGACCAAAAATGCTTCTCCAACTCCAATAAAAAAAAATAATAATAAATAATAAGGTTTACAATATGCAAGCTACTGGTCAAAATAACAACTGTAAACTATAAATGGCTTAAGCAAAACATCCCATATTATGATCAGTACAAAAAACTATAGGATATAAAAATGTGACCACATTAATACTATAAACCATGAATGTAAAACCAAGTGGTTAGGCAGCCTAACAATCAAGCAATTGTCTGAATACAAAGTACAGCCAGCTAAGGCACATAAAAAACTTTGTTAATTATATACACATCATAAATGTTGGATCAGAGTTCAAAATCTATCAATATAGAGCAACTGCACCCTTATAATACAAATAATCATTAAGGGAATGCAATAACTGGGAATATATCTGGTAAAGATATTAGAAAATTAAAAAAATATTCGATTAATATGGCAAAGGGCCGACCTTTGTCTCAACCAAGAATTAATTCCTTTTGATCAGTTGTAATGCATCATTCCTTCGATACACAAACAGAGAATATCAGCCCAAAAAGAGTAAATCTGCAATACTCTTTATAAGAGTTGACTTTCGTCTCCACTCCTTACAAACATACAATTAGTTGATGCGCTGACTTACATCTCTGCTTAATGTTTATATGTGTAGAAAGCAAAAACAAATTGTAAAGACCTCAGTGGGCCCTTATTGCTTCTAACGATACATGCCAAAGACTAAATATGCCAAAGACCAAATCCCAGTATGCATGCCCCTTCACTTGTATTCAATAAACCTGAAAGAGTGCAAACATAATAGCTCTGTATTGGTAAATGTAGAAAAATAAACTAAAAAAATGAAAACGCTGACCCAAGCTAAATGGCTGCAGTTTGTATAACCAATTGGTATATAGGTTTAATAGGCCTAAATGTATTTATTATAGAGAAAAAGACCTTTGTATGATAAATATGTATACTTAATGCTTGTAAATAGCAGAACCCGAGGTCCAAAAACAGATGTTAACACCAATATGCTTATATACTAAGCATCATAGGGGATCTGAAACTTTAAGTACATCATAACCAGGTAGTAGATAGGTACAACATTCTATCATAAAATGTTACTTCCACAATACAAGAAAACTGAAGTTTTACATGTGTACATATTAGTCCCATCAGCTAATAGTTCTTCCGATTTGAAAATGTCCCTTCAGGGATGGTATAATAAGTGAAAACAATATTCTGATCCAGTCACGAGTGCGCCCAAACTCCAAATAATGTTCTAAACACTGATATAATATATAATAGCCAAATGGAATGATTATTCAGTCAGCACAATGGTTGTAAATCCATATTAGCCACAATTCAATATATATGCCATAATGTCTTATAAACCCCTGATGCAAGATGGTGTCTGTCGAAAAAACCACTCCCCGAGCTGAAAGTGTAATGAATAATAAATCAAACCACCACTCCTCGGCACTTGGTTTATCCAAAAAGTGATTGGCAGAACATGAATCCAGGAATACCCTAAAAACGATCCCCACATCCATCACTGGGTCTACCAGCTACCTCCTTAACTCCCTAGACTTATTCCAATAGGTGTACATCTAATGTATTGCTGCAAAGAAAACAAAAGACATAGCAGCCAAACTATATACTTCAACTAGCTCTTAGTCATGTACACTGACTCTGACATGCCATATTTTAATTTGATAGTTTTCATGTAATGACCATGTGATTTCACATGCAGCAGACCTTTTCTCCCCCTTACCTATAAATACATCCACTTTTTATGTCTCTCTGATGTCTGTTTGTGTGGAAAGTAAAAAAAAAAGACAGTAATTTGCTTCAACCCCCCACTCTCGAACACGTCTGCATGCTCCATGCATTGGTGACTTGTAGTGATTCAGCATAAGTCCTTTCATACTTTATCTATTCTGTCAAGTCTGCATTGGGTATTATGAGGGGATGCACCCCCCTACATTCTCTAGTATAAACAATATCTGAGGTCACACAATTTGTGGGCAAAGGCAGCCAAGCTAGGCGAGTCCACAGATCATCACCCAGCTTGCTGCATGGAACCACTGCATACACTCCCTCCTTACCTAACTAGCCATGCCAATGGTTGTTTTGCATACCTCATGCAATTGCTCTTTGATTTCATATACGGCCTGTCCTCCCACATACACACAGTCACTTATGGCAATCAGCTTTCATGTGTGATTGTCAAAAGTTTTGAAATAATAGCCACAGTAATCTACTTCGCTTGCAACTATAGGACCATAGGACAGAAGTAACAGCTACAGTAATCTATTTCAGTTCAAGTGTAAGACACATTACCCACATGTTGATTTTCATAAAAATTAAAAAAAAATACAAGAGTATGATAGTGTGGGTAGTATGTAGTGTTATTGGTGCCCACACATGTTTTTGGATTTCTACACAAAAAGATAAAAATAAAATAATAACAAATGTATTTCAGCTTGCAACTTACTGGCACTATGCTCTGTTCCCCATAACCCCCAACCAACCTACAGCAATGATCACTTGATTGTGATCATCCTACATGTGCTTTGCTCTTATGCACCAACTGCACCCCCCCCCCCCCAATAACTATTTCTGGTGGTCATCTGTAATCAGCAAAAGTGGTAAAAAATGAAAAGCAGCCACATCAATGTAGATCAAGTTTTTGCTGAAAGATTATTCACTTTACTTTGCCCTTAAGACACAGCTTACTTAAAAAAAAAGAATCTTTAGCCATAGCTCTGAAAAGAACCGCAACCATATCTCTCAAAAGAAACCTTAGCCATAGCTCTCAGTCTCTTACTGCAGCAACCAGGAACAAAATCAAAACTTAAGAAAAGGCCAAAGGTCCATAATCACTTACAAATATGAAATATTTCTCTTATCTTGTGTAGTCAGAAACTGGGTAGAATAGAAGGTTTTATATTAATATCCATTCTTCTGAAGAATATTTGTTTGTGTCTTTCGGCTTTTCCCGGTTAGGGGTCGCCACTGCGGAACTCCAGTCCGCTAATGATTGGTAGTTGATTTTTACGTGCTGAGTTACCAGCCCTGACGCACAACATTCAAGGAAGGTACGCCCATTCATGCATGTCTCCACGTAGAAGACGCTCTAGCTGAGAATCGCACCACCACTGCAGGATTCTTCTGAAGAATATAATGTCTGTAATTCAGAAATTTGCCATTACTACTGCCAGTAATCCTCACCAGTTTACCAGAGAATAAAGGTATGAGTTATAGCCAGCTCCAGTTTCAATGTACCCATTTATGAAACCTGCCACGGCCCACACAAAGAAGGAGACAGCAGTATGAAACCTGCCACGGCCCACACAAATTAGGAGACAGCAGTATGAAACACTAGAACAGTCAAGAAAAAAATACATTTATTTTCTAACCTATTTTAAGGATAAAGAAACAATAAGGCAAGCTGTAGAATTAGTATCTTTCCAAAAATAAGATGTTTTAGCTAAATATCTTGACACTGCTTTCTTCTCCCATGCCTGACAACTTCTTTGATCAAGAATTCTAGACAAAGCAAATTACTAGTTAGGGAACAACGTCCCACAATCAGGGGCATTTTTCAACTATTACTCTACTTCACTTAAAATGTGGGTTTTGCATTGACATGCATTTTTTATCAATAAAAATATGAATCTCTAATGACTGGCTTACCAACTGACTGTAGTCCTCAGCGACTTAACAGAAAATCAAAACTTTTATAAGGGACAAGGCAACATATAATGCATGAAATGGTGGTGTAACCAGGAATTTAAATATTTTAACACAGGAGCCATGCTGAACCAACCTCCCTCTGCAAAAGGTATAGGTTATGCCAGAGCATTGAATTACATTGTTACAACCATACCGCACCCCCATAAAAAACATAGGTCATGAATTGGCACTGCATTACATCATCTCTTTGCCACGTAACACAGACTACCTTTTGACTACACTGCTGGATAAATCTCTGTAGAACACCTAGAAGACTTTACTTACAAGGCAGTACTGTGGCAAGTCTCTATGCCATGCTATGGCAGCTAGTCTCACAGATGTCCACAGACACCACTACCTGCATTCAGCATCAAGTGTCTGTACCACAACATAGCCAGTGCCAGAGGTTCAACCACACCAGTGACAGTGCTCAGCACCAAGCCTGGGTGCTACATCATGACAAATAGTACCACATTTCCACTCCCACAAACAACAATATGTAGCACTGTGCTACAACACAGAAGGTGGTCCACATTGCATTAATTCTCTGAACTCAAGAAAACTATGCCCACACATACAGTATATTACAGCACTCTACCCATAGCTGACTTTAGAAATAAACTAGCAGAAGACATGAAATCATCTAAACCCACCACAATGAGCACCTCTAAATTCATGGACTTTAAAAGTATAACATTATCATCTTTGGTAGACAAAGCAAGACAACAGCTTACATTATAGCTGGCACCCCAATCCAGAATAAGATGGTAATTAACTATCACTTATGCCAATTAATTTTACCCCAGTCTAAGGAGCAATATAAACCAAGCTGTCTCAATCAGCACCAAATATACTGGGAAATGTAAAGATAAGCAATGTTGATAGAATCTAGTATTAATAAGCTATATAATAAAATAAAAAAGCTAATTAAGAACTATGATGAATCAACCTCTAACCACACATTAAAGACTCTGTCAAAAAGCTCAGCAAAAATCTGAAAGCTAGCATAAGGAAAACCATAGCATAACACAAATTAAAAGTGGCACCCACTGTCCATCATAAGAACTCCTTCTTTAACTACTAGAACCATTCACTTTAAGCATACCCACAGGGTATGTTCCTGAGTCATGGAAAATGGTTATCAGTATGCCCCTCTCTAAAGAAGCCCTACCTTAGATCCCAAAAACTATAGACCCATGAGTCTAATACCTGCAGTTTGCAAAGCCATGCAATGTATTCATTTATATCTGATTTCATAAGCTCAAATATATCAAAAAATAATGCTCTAGGCCCACAGAAATGTGATTTTGTTAAAAGGGGATACAGCTATTTGTTTTGTTCAAGAAAGTCACTGAAGCTGTAAATAGCATACGTGCAATTCATACAGTGTACCTGGATCTAGCCAAAACCTTTCACACTATTCCACAAACAGGTACTCCAGATAAACTTAAATGCCTAAATGCAGAACTTTCTTTTGGAAGACAGACACCCACCTGGCTGTTAGATAAAATCCACATAGATAAAGTAGCAGGTGCCACCTTAGAAAGCAGAAAGGTAGTTAGAGGAATTTCTCTGAGCTCAGTCCTGGAATCATTTCTGTTCCATATCTTCTTGTTGGGACTCCAAACCCCTAACCCAGACATATTGATATCTAAATTTGTGAATGACTGCAAGCTGGTGTTGTCATTCACTTGGCAGCTGATAACATAGAGGGCTAAATCATAGAACTGATGGTGTATTGGGAAATGGGCTGAAGTTAAATGCAAAGGAGTCTAGCACTGTAACCTTTGGTAAGCAAAGCATGACAACAGCTTACATTATAGCTGGCACCCCAGTCCAGAATGATATGGTCATCAGAGATCTTGATACCCTTGTAGACAACTTTTATCTTTTGACTACCATGTAGCAATAATAGTCAGGAAATCCTTCTGTCTAGCCCATTTAATAAATCAAGGTTATCTTCCTTCTATACTTTATCCCAGTAAGACCAATTATAGAATATAATGCCCCTTTTTGAATCACTCTATCCCAACACATTACACAGCTCTAAAGACCTCATAGATTCCGAACTTAAAAGATCACCAGACAATAGACCCTAATTTATCAAGACAGGCTTGAAACTCTACCACTGTATTCTATCATTCATATATTCTTAAGTTATGTTTCATGACTACCAATCTGTGATATTGTTGGTTCAACCCTCCTTGATCTCTCACACCTCCACAGAACAATTGGTTCCACAAACACTTAAACTGAAAACTTGATCTCCATCAGCAAACAAATAAGATGTGCTGGAAGGACACATTTATTATGCAATTCTTCCCAATCTCTGGAATATATTACGTAAAAAAAAAACAGAGTGATATCCTTGCTTGTTTTAAGGCAATGGTTCAGATGGGTGCCAATAAATTCATTCCCATCCTGACTTGTTTGACCCTCCTGGAGACAGGAGGTGCCCTGTGAGGGTGGGTGTTGAAAAGGGCTAACTCTGGCTTGTATACTCTATGAATCAGTGAATCTATAAATATGTGCAATGGCCAGCAACTTCATTTTTTTCTGATCATAGTAACAGGACATGTGTAGCCAACTCATGTCCTGTTACTATTCATTATAAGCCCCTACAATTAGTTATATCAGCAAATGATCACAGTGCTGATTTGGCAATCCTTAGTCATGTATTACTATGGCAACAGCTACAGGGAACTGTGCAGTCAAAGTGTCTGCTACTCGTTGCCCTTAAAAAACAATCACATTGCTTTCCTGAAAATCTCTAGTCTAGAAGTCATTTGACTAGGAATTGTAGAGTTGTTTTGCAAGTATATATTTTTTTAATTGTGTCAGGAAGCGAGATAAAACTGTGGGAAGTGATAACAATAAACATTACCCACAGCAGACTTTTTTTTTACCACAGTCGATGTGTGTGTGTGTGTGTGTGTGTGTGTGTGTGTGTGTGTGTGTGTGTGTGTGTGTGTGTGTGTGCGTGGAGGGGGTCTCTGTATTCATCTCAAATTCTTTTATCAAAAAGTGAAATACAGCTAAATATAATAAGGTGACAAAATCAGATTTATAACTATTACTCTAATTCATTTAAAAACAGCAGGTTTTACATGAACAAAAATTTTCTGAAAAATGTACTGAGGTGGTGGTGCTGCGGTAGCGTTGTCGCCTCACAGTTAGACGTTGCCCGTTCGATTCTCAGTTAGAGCGTCTTCTGTGTGGCGACATGCGTGAATGGGCATTCCTTCATTGAAGGTTGTGCGTTAGGTCCGGCAAGCCAGCACGTAAGACTCTACTGCCAATCATTAGCAGATCAGAGTTCCACTCTGGCGACCCCTAACTGGGAAAAGCCAAAAGACACAAACAAACAAACAAACACTCTAATGTCTAATATTACTTTTTTGTCTCTTATCCCCAGTGATTCACCAGAAGATCAGGGGAAGGGCAAAAAATGTGAGGCAAAAACCCGAAGTGTTTAGCAAAATCAGATACAGTTAAGAAATATTGTTCCTTATATACCTCTCTTCTTGCTCAAGAATAGCCAAAAAATAATGGAGTTATCTGAATGGGTCTATATCATATGAGCGAATCCCACAAATTGCGAACGCTCATAATACCGAACGAACCGGACCTCAAACTTCCTATTGTGGGGGGCTGAGCCCCCCACACTCCCCACTAAATATATATTCCAACTCCGAGATTGCACTACAGTGAGGAAAGGGCAAATATCCCATTCTTCACTGTACTGCGATCTCAGAAAAAGCACTTTGAGGTCCGGTACATTTGATATTATGAGCCTTCGCAATTTGTGCGATTCGCTCATATGATATAGACCGTATCTGAAGAATAAAAAGAATGAGACTGTAATGACTAGCATTATGGACTTGTCTGAAATCCACAGCAATTTATCAGATTGTTTCTGCCATGCCACCTAAAGCACTAGTGTAAACTAATTCATCAAACTGTGAATACCAAAAATCCCACTGATGTTCTTGTAAGTGAACCAGGAAAAAGTTAGGGACATTCTGCAAAAGCAGGAATGAAATGCAGGCATGCATACATGTGCATACACACACATATGCACACACATATGCACACACACACACACACACACACACACACACACACACACACACACACACACACACACATATATATATATATATATATGGTTCCCTATCAGAAGCCTGAAACACTATAAGCCTGAAAATCAAAATCCTGAAAACTATAGACTGAAAGTTCAAAATCCTGAAAGACCAAAATCCTGAAACTCAAAATCCTGAAAACACAAATAATGCTAATATGTCACTATAAAGACACTAATATCTACCGACTGACCCTGACCCTAACCCTAACCCTAAGGTCCGTCACTATCGCACACTCACCTGACTTGCGCCCTAACCCTAACTCACTTAAACCACCCCTAACCCCAATATTTGTCACTATTGCATACATGCCTAACCTGCGCCCTAACCCTAACTCACTTAAAACGCCCCTAACCCTAACATAAAACCAACCGCACACTTACCTGAACCCAACGCATGACCCAACACCACAGGGCTAACAATAGCAAAGCCACAATGACGTCAGTATGTCCATTTTGTGTTTACAGGATTTTGAGTTTCAGGATTTTGGCCTTTCAGGATTTTGAACTTTCAGTCTATAGTTTTCAGGATTTTGATTTTCAGGCTTATAGTGTTTCAGGCTTCTGATAGGGAACCATATATATATATATATATATATATATATATATATATATATATATGTACACACTGAAGTTAGTATATACCATTTCTGAAAAGAACTGCTGCATCTGCAGCATGATTTACATGCATTTTTGACTGATAAGAAGTATGAAACTAATCACTGGCATTACTAAAACAGACTAACTATAATCTTCAGAGACCAACCAGACAATAAAATTTTTTTTACAAGAGACAGGGAAAATATTATGCATTAGTATGAATATTTTCAACAATAAGAAGTACCAGGCTCTAATAAATGCCATTAATGGCTGACTGTATGACTTATAATCTTGAGTGACTTACCAAAAAATCAAAAGTTTAAAGCGACATGGGGAGAAATCAGTTAAGAGGTATACATTCTCCAAGAAGTTTTTTTTTTTGGCTACTTTGTAGTCATTCCTGATGCCAGAACTGCATCTGTATCTACTCTGCCAGCCAATAAGATAAAGGTGTAGGCAAGTTTCCTTTTTTGTTACACATCCGAAAACACTTAGTCAACTACTGCAGCAGAAAATAAAGAAATGAGCTTGCTCTAGTGAAATCAAGCTTGTTTCTTTATTTTCTGATATTATAGTTCGACAAGTGTTTTTTTTTTTTTGTTGTTTAGCAAACAAGTTAACCAAGGGTACAATCTGTGGAAAGTGGGAGGTGGGGGTCACTTGCCCCCTCCTCTCCCTATGGTTCTGGCACCCTTAATACTAACCTATTGTCACATTATATGGCCAATTACAGTTTTACTGTTATACCTTCTATTGGATTATATGGTTTTATTTCTTTAATTATTGACTGAACTGACCTTCTTCCAGTCTACGGAATTCTCAAAAGTTTACACCATAATTCAAAAGTATTGTTTTTTTACTCTCACAGTAGTATGTTACTATTTGATGAAGGATCAACAATAAAACATGAACAAATGCAAATAAACCTTAGAAAGGAATATTTTAGAAGACTTAAATTAATCCTGAAAACAGTGATGATATCTAGAAAGAAAATTCAATCTATAAACCAATTTGCTCCTAACTTACAGTTTTGGAGTGATTGACTGGCCCCAAAATGTGTTGGAGAGATTAGACAGGAAAATAAGGATGCTTCATGCTCAACAAATGATTTATAAAAATTAGTGCATACCAAGATTATATATTCCGCATTCCGAAGGAGGTACGGGCCTCCTTGAAATTGATTACACATATAGATCTGCAATTGTGGGAGTGCATACATATCTGCTGACCCCACAAGACCCACACATAGTGAAAGTTTTGAAACATGAGAATAAATCTAAGATGACTTCCCTTTTAAGTCTAGCAGAAGCATATCGGCAGCAAGTGGGAATGGAAATTAAACCAGAAGTGGATAAAAATCAGGCAGCAACTGAATGTGCTAAAAACAAAATAAGAATATAATGTAAAGGATCAGATGAGAAGGCAAGACATGTGGAAAATGCATAAGTATAGCTGCAAGTATAGAAAACTCCTGGAAGAACCTGATGTTGATCAGGACTGAATGTAGGAATGGTTAAGGAGAGGCAAATTCAAACCAAAAGATGAAAGGTTAATATTGGCGGCCCAAGATAGTGGCCTACATACATGCTAGTTTACAAAGTCCATTGAACATGCGGGGCAAACAGACAAATGTAGGTTTTGTAAAACAGAATTGGAAACAGTTGCACACCTTGTTGCTGGTTGTGACATCCTAATGGCAGAAGGACTGTATACGGAAATGCATAGCAATGTGGCAAGACTGTTGCACTGGGTATTGTGAAACATTATAATACTGAAGTAGCTGAAAAATGCTGGAAACACGATTATTTATTATTTATTTATTTTGCATTTGTTAACCGGGTTGGTCCAGCTGGGTAAGAATGTACCCTTTTTCAGTGGAGACCCATGGGGAAAAGCCCCAAACAGACATACAAGTAGAGACAAGTTTACAACAATACAGAGCAAAACAATGTCATGAATACAATGGATGAGAAAAAAAATAATGAGCAACAAAGCATCACAGAAAATGATGACGTCTTCATCACATGGGATCACCCGTTACCAACAGTTCAAAAGACAGATGCAAGAAAACCAGATATAGCGGTCCATGAAAATATGACAAAAGCAGAATTGATCATTGAAATTGGTACACCTAGTAAATACAGTGTCTTGTGTACAGAGAGACGCAAAGTCATAAAATATCAGGATGTGCAGGCAGAAATGAGAGCAATGCAGAAGAAAGATTCCCAGACAGTTCCAATAGTAGTAGGAGCAACAGGTCTTATAAAAAATAACCTACAATCATATTTAGATATGTTACCGATACATATAACTCCATACAAATTGCAGAAGGAGTCATTACTGGGTACATTGTGGGTGTTGCAAAGAGCACTTCTGGCTGACATCAAAGACTGAAACAATACTAATTTCATAAACTTTATACTTTGACTTAGGAATGGGGTCCATTCCTGTCATAGTATTAGAAACCCAAAAGATGTGGAGAAATTAAAAAAAATCGTATGTTATAACTGGGAAAACCACAGCTTTTACTATAAGGATATATGTCAACAATGCAATGTCTTTGCACTTAATTAGATTTGCCGGAGCATTCCACCCAAAAAGCAAACATTTTAACTTCTTGACTGCAGTTACCATGTGCAGAGATCTTTGAGACCAGAAAACTAAAGGCTGTCTCTGCCTCCATTTGTTCCTCCTCTGTTTGCAAAGAATTGATAGAACTATGTGACTTAATATTAGTTTTTCATACTGAACAGCTTATGCAGTTTATACTTTTACCTTCTTAAACAGGCTGTTAAGTTTATGCTCACATTCAGCAATCACAGTGGTATCATCTGCAGGCTGTCAATACTCTACCAGAAAATTTTGATTCCAACATCTGAATCATTTAACCCAGCGTGTTGCATGTTATATTCCAATATACAAAATAATAAGCATAGTGACAACATACAGCCTTATTATACTCTTTTCATCATAAACTCCATATTAATTTCCAATGGATGCTTCTTAGTTCGCATAAGGAGTCCTCAGGAGGCAAATAAGGTGACTTATTCTTCCCATTTTTCTAAGGACTTGTCTCTCTCTCTCTCTCTCTCTCTCTCTCTCTGTTATGGTCTACACAGTCAAAGTCTTAGAAGCAGACATAAATGCTCTTCTAAGACTCCCCTGCTTATTATCCCGAATACTGTATGTTGGCGACTTGATCTCTAGTGCAACTGCTTCTTAACTACCTTGTACAGGGGCAGAAATTGGTCTACATGTTGCTGCAATTTAGTGGTTCTACAAGATCTTAAGAATTATCTTTCCAACATGAGAAACAAGTGCAGTTGTTCAATAATTTGAGAATTGTATAACAATGTTTACTATTTCCTTTTGCAAACTCACTAGCAGCTTACAAGCAACACTACAATAACATGATTTTGAAGACTTAGAAATGGTTCAGCTGGAAATATTTCACATTCTGCAGCCTTGTTATTAACAAGGCTTACTAGTGCCCGGGTAACTTCACTCTCTATGGGATGTCTAGTTTTAAATCAGAGAACATTTTTTTATATTTATCAGTGACATTAGGCCCTTCTTCTATACATGTTCTATATATTCTGCCACCTATACAGAACATGTTTTGTTTCTGCTAGGTCACTCTCACCTTTGTTTTTACCATGCCATTTTTAACATGAAAGTTTCCCTTAATATTATCTCCAATTCTGTCCACGCCTCAAAGAGCAGTTTATTGAATCTTTCACTGAAACTATTAGCCAAACCAGAGTTTAATGAACTTAAAACATACTCTAAAATTATTTTCTAAGAGAGATTTTATCCTTTTATATCCATCATGTAGAGGAAAAACAAAGTGGAGGAAGAACAAAGATGCGTATCGTCTCCTGTCTGAATTATTTTAATTCCATCCACATCTTGAAGTAAAGAGCAATTTCTTTGATGCCATAAATTCAGTTTTCAGAAGCCAGGTGTAACAAATCTGTTTTTATTTTATTCAGTGACAAGCAATCTATAAGGATATATGTCAGCTGGTAGCCATGCCCCTCTTCACAAAGCATGCACACAATCATTAGCATAAAATTTGCTTTATTTTTTCTTTCTTGGCTATTTAACATTATAGTTAACTGCATTTATTATTGCTGTCATCTCAAATGTCCCCTGCTATTTGACTAGAAATGTGGTTCTGCAGAGGAGACTAGAACCAGTATCTGATCTTCTGGGTTATAATCCCTAATTTGGGCATTCTGCATGTGTTCTCTTGCTATGACAATTACCTGTTTAAACCTATCCTGTAAACTAAGTATTCAACCACCCCTTTAATAGTGTTTTTCCTCTCTTCCCAAGTTTCCTTAGCAATACTGAGCAGCTATCTCACTTTATGCAGTTTTTTTTGGCATTCTGGACAAGAAACACAGACGTTGTCTGTCTCTTTCATTATGGCTTTCTAGTAAAATATAGCTAACACTCTTGCCCTGGGTTTTGTCCACCTCAGGTGACCTCCTAGCACATGACTATTGGCTACTTCATTTATAGTGTCCTGTCAAGTTTTAGTACTAGTAATCAATGCGGAATTTCTTCAGTTTCTTTATTTACTCTTTACAAGAGGTCAGAACTTAACCCAAAATATGGTTAAGAAATAATGAGAACATCTTACTTACTTTCTTCCCCTACAACCTTACTTGTGGTATGTCTTACCATGCTCTTCCCCTACAACCTTACTTGTGGTATGTCTTACCATGCTCTTCCCCTACAACCTTACTTGTGGTATGTCTTACCATGCTCTTCCCCTACAACCTTACTTGTGGTATGTCTTACCATGCTCTTTCCCTACAACCTTACTTGTGGTATGTCTTACCATGCTCTTCCCCTACAACCTTACTTGTGGTATGTCTTACTATGCTCTTCCCCTACAACCTTACTTGTGGTATGTCTTACCATGCTCTTCCCCTAGAACCTTACTTGTGATATGTCTTACCATGCCCTTCCCCTACAGCCTTACTTGTGGTATGTCTTACCATGCTCTTCCCCTACAACCTTACTTGTGGTATGTCTTACCATGCCCTTCCCCTACAGCCTTACTTGTGGTATGTTTTACCATGCTCTTCTACTACAACCTTACTTGTGGTATGCCTTACCATGCTCTTCCCCTACAACCTTACTTGTGGTATGTCTTACCATGCTCTTCCCCTACAACCTTACTTGTGGTATGTCTTACCATGCTCTTCCCCTACAACCTTACTTGTGGTATGTCTTACCATGCTCTTCCCCTACAACCTTACTTGTGGTATGTCTTACCATGCTCTTCCCCTACAACCTTACTTGTGGTATGTCTTACCATGCCCTTCCCCTAGAACCTTACTTGTGATATGTCTTACCATGCTCTTCCCCTACAACCTTACTTGTGGTATGTCTTACCATGCTCTTCCCCTACAACCTTACTTGTGGTATGTCTTACCATGCTCTTCCCCTACAACCTTACTTGTGGTATGTCTTACCATGCTCTTCCCCTACAACCTTACTTGTGGTATGTCTTACCATGCTCTTCCCCTACAACCTTACTTGTGGTATGTCTTACCATGCCCTTCCCCTACAGCCTTACTTGTGGTATGTCTTACCATGCTCTTCCCCTACAACCTTACTTGTGGTATGTCTTACCATGCCCTTCCCCTACAGCCTTACTTGTGGTATGTCTTACCATGCTCTTCCCCTACAACCTTACTTGTGGTATGTCTTACCATGCTCTTCCCCTACAACCTTACTTGTGGTATGTCTTACCATGCCCTTCCCCTACAGCCTTACTTGTGGTATGTCTTACCATGCTCTTCCCCTACAACCTTACTTGTGGTATGTCTTACCATGCTCTTCCCCTACAACCTTACTTGTGGTATGTCTTACCATGCTCTTTCCCTACAGCCTTACTTGTGGTATGTTTTACCATGCTCTTCTACTACAACCTTACTTGTGATATGCCTTACCATGCTCTTCCCCTACAGCCTTACTTGTGGTATGTTTTACCATGCTCTTCTACTACAACCTTACTTGTGGTATGCCTTACCATGCTCTTCCCCTACAGCCTTACTTGTGGTATGTTTTACCATGCTCTTCTACTACAACCTTACTTGTGGTATGCCTTACCATGCTCTTCCCCTACAACCTTACCTGTGGTATGTCTTACCATGCTCTTCCCCTACAACCTTACTTGTGGTATGTCTTACCATGCTCTTCCCCTACAGCCTTACTTGTGGTATGTCTTACCATGCTCTTCCCCTACAACCTTACTTGTGGTATGTCTTACCATGCTCTTCCCCTACAACCTTACTTATGGTATGTCTTACCATGCTTAAAGTATCATGTTTCCATTGTGCCTTTTAAAATTTTACACAGTTTATCTATAAGTCTACTAACTCAAAATGACCTTCTTTAGTAACCTACCCTGTGATGCAAGGTGTAGGTTCATCCATTGAAAACACTGATATTGCATCTAATTTTAAATCTTTCCCCACAATACGTAGTTCTAACAAAAACAACAAAAAAACAAAAACAGTCCACCTGCACATGTATTGCTTGCTTTATATTAGCAAAATTAGGGAGAAGATTTGTAGTCCAAATGAAAAGACAAAACATGCAATCCTTGATAAGTTTGGTATGAAAATGAGCTAAGCATGCACCTAGTATAACTAGTATTTCTCCAAATACATTTCTCCAAATAAACCAGACTGTGATTGGCTAATAGTATGCTTTTATTAGGCAGATGAGCACTGTTGCAAGTCAGTATTTATATATTTAAAAAAAAAAAAACAATAGTAATAGATATGAGGTTAGTGGTGGGTGTGGAAAAGGGGGGGGGGTGGAAGAAAAACAAAAGATTTTAACAATAGAGTTATTGGTAGGATTAGAGGTGATATGGCCTAAGTTGTACTTTAGTACAAATCACGCTCTGTGATTGGGATGTGGACCCACCAAGTGAGCCAATGGAAAAGGATTCGTATGATTGGTTTGGACTCAGTTTGACTACCCTATAGGAATGTTCCGGCTTACATACACTGCGATTGGGTTAGGGACAAAGAGACTAACCAAATGGGAGGAAAACTCCTGTGATTGCCTGGGTTGAGATATTTTGTTCAATCAAAAGGTTCCATTTCTATCCTACAATATTAACAAAGATTAACTAAAACAAAGTAAAATTCACTATTACTGGGAAGCGTTTTGTGAGCTTTCACCTAAGTTTCGTCAGATCTGTCTAATGTTTTCTAGGGAGTAGGTCAATAAAAGTTAAAGTAAAACATAATATAACTTAAGCCTAACAAGCTATACTTCATGACAAGGAAGTCAAGGTATCCTATGCGTCCCTTCCAACTCGGGATGACTTAAAAGAATCAGGAAAAATGACATACTGCCATTGAAATTCTTGATGCTTGTTATAGTTTCAGAATGATTTTAAGGGAAGAAAACACAGCATATAATTCCACAGAATATTATAAATGAATTGGTAACCTTCCTAATATTTTATAAGACATATTGTAGGAAATGGCAGCGGAGCAGTGTTATACAGTATTATATGCGCATTGCTGTTACGCAGAAAAATGTCAACCCGTGTTTTATATTAGGATATACAACATTAGGAGAGGGACTGAAACCATACCAGTCAACTGTCCAGAATTAAGCAGCATGTCCAGATTTATGCCTCACATTTTTGGATTGCTGCTTTTAAAATTTGTAGGTTTCTGGTAAATCATTGAGAATTGAAGTCAGTAAATAATGACAGATATTTGAATTACCCTTTAGAAAACGAATACTAATGCAAGACTTGTTATTCTACCAGCTTTCTGAGTTAATAACTGCAATTTCTAAAGTCTGTTCTTGGCTTTTGGCATTTGTCCAATGGTCTCATTATGATTTCTTGCTTTGTCCAGACTTCTTGCACTATGACGCTGAGCTGTATGCATGAAGCTGATTAAGAAAACATTACTCCTCGTAACACTGTCAGCATCTTACTTCTTTCAGTTGTCCCCAGTTTTGCAGAATGTCCTTGAATTTGCCTCATATTTTTCCCTGTTCCCCATAAAATGTTGATTTTCTGTTACGTCACTGAGGCTTACAGTCAGTCAAACTTTAGAGCTTCATACTTCTTGTAGTGCAGAAAAGGTACATTGATGGAAATCCTGTATTTTCTATTAACATTTAAAAAATTGGACCTGTTTTTATGACTATTGTTCCTTCTTCTGATACAGCTGCTCTTGGTCCAGTTTTGTGATCATGCTCACCGTGGTAACAAGGTTAGTTATTAACATAATAATAAAAAAAGGAAGACAATAAATACATCACAATTGAAGATGGTCAACATTTACTTCCTCTGTGTGGAAAATGCACGCTTTCTTTCTTGATCTCCAGCAAGTCTTGCACATCTCTTGTCCTTTGCCACAGTGTCAGCCTGTGATCTGCAACTCCTTAACCCTTTAGCAGCACGCATATATAAAAAAATCAAAGTTGCAGGTGCCCCCCTGCCCCCCTCCCAAAAAAAGACTGTGAAATTGCTATTTAAAGGTACAATTGGCATTTTGTGGCAGCCTGTTATCTAAGGAAAAAATCTGGGGCAGATTAAACACATTTCACCCTCCACCCTTTTAGTTACTCTTAGCGGATACCGTTTCACTGCGGTAGAGTGAGATGGCATTGTCAAGGGCAGACTGTTCAAGTCACACTTTGAGGCCAGACTGCAAAACAGCGTTCTGGAGATAAATACAGTCCTTCTTACATGCTAAGCTTCCCAGGACTCACTAAGTCAGGGAGTGACAACCTTCCACACTGACAGCATGACAGTGGTTTCCCATATCAGTAAGAAAGGGGAAACCCACACCTACTTCATTTGGCAAGAAGCACTGATGGTTTGGGAATGGGCTGTGTCAACCAACCACTTTCCAGTAGTAAACAACATTGCAAGTGAGGTAAAATCATTAGTAGACAGGCTCAGTCAATGCCTTGCAGCTGCCATATTAGTGGTCCCTCAGAGCATGGTAGTGCAGAAGTTACTCTGTTACTGGGGACACCTTGCAAGTGACCTTTTTGTCTCCCAGCTGCTATGTAGCAGCTTCTTTTTCCTCATCCTTCCCTCACATGAATATCTCAGGGATGAACTCATCCATATATACCCCCTGGACTCCTCTACACTTTCTTCCACTTTTGCTATGCCTGGCAGTTTAACACAGAAGACTGGGGCTATAACTTGCTAGTGGGCTTCCCCCTGCAGTAAAGAGTTTTATTCATACCTCTCAACCTCTTAGTGTAAGAAATCTGGACAAAGCCTAAAATTTTGGGGGGACAAAGGCTCAAAAATAGGGACAGATTTTAAATATTGCTCTGACAAACTTAGAAAGTTGCTAGAATTACAGGTTTTAAATTATCATGTATTTTCCAAATGATATAAAGTCTGGAACCCAAATGAATGTCATCATTTAGTGAAGTCAATCCTCAGTGATTTGCCAGAAAACCACAAATTTTATGAGTAACAGACTAAAAATATGAAGCAAAAATCTGGACATTCTGCGAAAATCTGTCATTTGAGAGGAATGGTTTTACTTCCTCAGCTGTCTGACTCGGAACAAGCCGCTTAACAACACAATAGTCTTGAGCACATTCACCGAGAAGGAGCTTCGACACAAAACGTGTACATTAAATCAACACATTGACTCTTCTTCTATGGTGGGGTTTCTACAGAAAGCCAAATATCACAAGTCTAGGGTCATTGCTACGTCCCATACTCTTGACAAGTTTTGCGTTCCTTGCTCATTCCATTCCTCTTGGCAAAACCTCTGTGTGTACGACTTTTCAGGACCTTAGTATCCTATCTTGTAGGCAAGTCACATGGGTTTTCACTCCCTGCTTCTAACTGCATGGTTTCTTCAGTTCACTTAATAGCCAGACATCCTGCATACCCATTCATAGTTCAGATTCTAACTTCTGCTAAGAAGCCCAATCCAGAAACGTTCTAAAAAAAAAATCAGCATGGTTTTTCATTTGGGCTTTATCTAGGGGAATGGACTCATGTACTGTGCCTGTTATTTCATTATTTGATTACTGATCGCAAATCATTAACACAGGTGCCACTGATTCCATCATAAAATATGACTAGCTGCTATATACAGTTTTCCCTGTGGGTCATACTCCATGCCCTTTCTATCTTTAAAAGTATGCAAAGCCTTACTAAAGGGTAACCTTTCTTTTCAGACTTCCTTTCAAGGATGTTGTTCCACTGCGTGTTTTGTATTTTGCAAGGGAAATGCACAAACTGTCCCCTTTAACAAAAGCCCCTTCTGCAGAGTTAGTGGTTTTGTCATGGAAAATACTCTCCCTAAATGTTATTACTTTGACTAGAAGAGATTCAGCTTTATCAGTGCACAATTCTTACTTGATGTTTCACAAATATAGACTTTTCTTCTTCTTTTTTAGTTTATAAACATCTTCAGCAAATAAAAATAAAATGAAACAAACCATAACATCTTTTATGCAGTATACGTTTCCTATAACAGTTATCATTCACTTCGACATTACATAAATTGTTCAATTCTTTTCTTTTCTTAAACCTCACTCCTCTTCTTGTGCATTATTCTAAATATATTGTTTTCACAGACTCCATTATTTCTATATAATTTGTTCTTTTCTAAGGAACTCACTTCTAGTTCTTTTCTCTCCTTTTCAGTAGTCAGCATTTCAAGTACAGTTGGTTTAGATTTTGATTTCGGTTTTCTAGTAACTGTTTTTGGCAGCCATAACAATGCTATTGCATTAAACTTAGTAAGGCCATAACTATGTCTAGGCAATTCAGACTCTGCTCAGCTCAGAAGAATAATTCCCTTAGTTAAACTGATTTGCTCCCCCAACACACCTTTCAAAATACTCTGTAGATAATTTTTACGATTTGTAAATTCTGCCAACTTGTTACATTTCCTGAGCATTTGTTCTCAATTACCTCCTGAGTACAAATTCTTTCATGGTTAAGGTAGCCAGTAAGTCTAATCTAAAATCAATTCATTTGGCTACCTTTTTTCCTCTCTATACAAATAGAAAGGAACATTTTTTGCATTGTATAGGTGTTCATGAACAACTCAAGCTCTGTGCAGACAAAACCAAATTCTCCATAAAGGATTCTCAGTTGTTTGCATCCTTATACACAACATAACCTGATTATAAGTTATCTGAATTAACCCAAGGTAAGTGTGTGATTCCATTAAAAAGGTTAAAAAATGCATGTTTCACATTTTTTTCTATAGTACAGTCTTGGATGATTTTTGTGCAGATGCTAGACACTACACGCTGGCTGTGATTTCCAGGTTTAGGTCTTTTTGGCCATAGTAATAAGGGATTTGCTCCAATGACAGAGACCAACCTGAAACAGGTGTCATTTATTCTTCCATAAAAATATACTTGGCTGCTATATTCAGTTTAGGCTTTTGATTTTCTCTAGCAGTTAAGGATGGACTTGATCTTACAGAACTGCCACTATTTTAAGTACATACATTTCTCCATGACTAACTATGAACCACATACACAGAGGAAAATACCTCTCAGCATCACTTAAAAAAAAAAGAAAAGGCAGGCATCTTTTTCCTTTATCCCTTTTTATCAGAGCTGTTAGAAAATTGTCTCTAAATAATAAAAAAAGAAAAAAAAGCAATGCCTCTGCCTTCAGGGATGAAGTACTTCATAACAATTTTAGCATTCCAGAAGATTTGGATTTGTAAAAAGAAATAAAAATGTTGTTTAAAAAGGAAACATACACAGCAGTATTAATAATCTATGTTTTTAAAAGGTATAAAAAAGTGCTGATGTTTGACAAACAGTACAGATGTCATGAATTTACCGTGTTAAATGCAACACACATCATCTGTACACATTTAGAGATAAGCCATGCCTTTGTAGAGATGTTAAAGTAAGAAGGGCCAACAAAGTCTTAACAAAGTTCTTAATAATGGATCTTTGTAGTGCATCTAAAGTCAACAGCTATTTCTAATGTAAATATTAAGTGGCAAAAAATGAAGTGTGTCAAACTAAAAACATTTCCCCCCGCCACACACACACACACACACACACACACACACACACACACACACACACACACAGTTTGGATGTAACCAGAGGAAGGAAAGAAAAGAGAAACAAACAATTTTAGTGTGCAAATGCAGGACACGATTCAGCTATAACTGACATGATATAATTAGGCAGACAGAATCGCCAGCATCATAAATCAACATTCTTTTCTCAGAAGTCACTAAACAACTCTGTATGCACCTCCCTCCTCTCTACTTCCCACTGTCTCCATGTATCCCCATGACATTCAGTGCGCCAAAGAACTTGGCCACTTACAACAGAAACACTGTTTTGAAATATCGGTTTCCAAACAAGGGAACATTTGAAGTGAAATCTGGAAGGAAGATGTGATATCGCATATGCAAAAACTGATGCAGTTGTCATGTCAGCACACAAAATGTGTACTAAACTACATTATATGTGTATTAAGGATAAGATAGTTGTATGACTTACATACCATAATGTACATATCATGGCAGTGATAAAATACATACGCAGAGAAGCAATTATTTTAAAGATTACTATTAACTTAGTGTAAGGCTGCATACTGTTTGTTAAATGATGTTGAGAAATTCATTACTATTGCTTCCTCACTTTGATTTTTTTTTTTTACTTCACAGGCTGTGTGTGTTGTACTGCAGTCGAACAAATTCTATCTCTTGTGTAAAAGTGGGACAAATTAAAAAATATAATCCTATGTATTAATATTCTATACAGGACTTTCCTTCCAAAATTGATAGATGAGCATTTGAAAAACTTAACCTTTTCCAACCTTTTTCTACAGGGGTCCTTTTGCCCGAGAACCCATCATTACCAGGCATGGTGCTCTGTAAATCCCTACTAATTATTCTAAGCCCTGAGTCGTCACCACAGATCAGGGTAGAAATAATACCCTGTCTGTCCAAAAATGGCAGTATCACAGAGCCAAGAATAAAAGAAAAAAAATAGATACAGACTAGAGCCCTCCTTTCATTGGGAAGCATGAAAACATAGCAAAACCTTCCTTGGAATATTTAAATTACTAGATAATTATTTTCAGAACTGTTTCCAGTATTGAGTGTGTTTGTGATTGTTGAATTTTTACATTACATGATACCACTGACTACTTTTATAAAGTGAAAATAAAATAGACTGACAAGTAATGAATGCCAATACATTAAGAAATATTGAGCAATGCTTTTAGATTTTCTGATGTTGGCAAATTAGGAAATGTTGGTCCTTGTATTTATTTATTTTTGCATAAGAATCTACCGTGTTTTCCTAGTATTAGATAATAACATTTTTATTATAGAGATCAAAGCAAAATGAAGAGTATCAAAATGTATGTAAAACATACCATAAAATAGAATCTGTAGACTTACATTTCAGACCAATCATTAGCGGACCGGAGTTCCGCTGTGGCGACCCTTAACCTTAACGCTTAAAAGCCGAAAGACACAACAACGTTAAAGTTAAAACTGCTTTCTACAAGACATTAGTTGATGGGAATAACCACAGCCTAACATAGTAATGGAGCCATTATATGTAATTGTAATGCCCGTGCAGTCTGTAAAATAATCTCCATATATGGAAAGGACTAGAACTTGCAGGCAATAGATCTTTGAAATGCATAAGCAGGAAAAGGTTTGGGTTTGAGAGAGAGTTGCATTATCTCAGCAGGAAAATCCATTTGCTGTAGTAAATTCTGGTAGCCAATACTGAAGGAATATCATGAGAAGAGGTGGATTAGTTCTCTGTAGAAGGCTATGCATTCAAAAGGAGTTAAATTCTGTTGTTTTGATTCCTTAATCTTTGTATAATGTAAGGATTTAATCAGTAACTATTTTACTTTTGCCAGATTGTCTACTGCAATCGGCTTGCACAGATGGCATGTGCACAGATTATTACTAGACAGTTTTGAAATTCACTTTCTCTCTGGATGCCATAGAAATCTGCAGAAATGTATGATAACATGACAGTTTTCTGTTTAATAAAGTAAAATGCCTTTCTTTCTTTTAATGAGACTCCATTCCTAAGTCAATAAAAACTGGGTCTATATCATATAATCAAATGTTCAAATCCGCAAACCTCCATTCATCAAGCCGAAAACAGTACACGTGAACTTCAGCAAATTTCTAAAACAGGGAATGGCATAAGATGGCCAACATTGCGACCATCAGACAAGCTGCAGTATGTCAAACCCACCCAGGTGGGGGGCTGTGGCACCCACATACTCCTAACTGTTTATACAAACTCTGAGATCAGACTACAGTGGGGAAAAAAGTTATGTCTTACCATAACGTTCCATCTGAGTTGTTGATCTTCTTCCAGTCATCACTGATGGGTTCAGTTCCGAGCCCTTGGAACTGAGTCGGCCTAATACCAAGCTCGTGTACACCAAAAACTCTTGAGCTTAGCTGCTACCCACAATGCCTTTCTCCCAGTTACCTCAGATCAAGTTTGCATGCAACATATAGAAGAAAACAGGGGCCATTTCTGCTCAGAAACCCTGAAACACCACAAGGACCCAGAAGATCCACCAGGAGCCTTTGATGGGGGATGGTGGGAGGGTGTGATGACTGGGAGAAGATCAACAACTCAGATGGAACGTTATGGTAAGACATAACTTCTTTATCTGAAGTTGTTAATCTTCTTCCTATTCATCACTGATGGGACAGAATCCCAAGCTACTTGGAGAACCTGGGTGGCCCCTATGGAAGAACATTCCTGAGAACCATTGAGTTGAAGGCCACTCTTCCCCTGGAGACCAAATCCAATTTGTAATGCTTGATAAAAGTATGGGGTTTAGCCCAAATGGCTGCTGTACAAATGTCATCCATGGAAGCCCTGGAGTGAAAGGCAACCGAAGTTGCAATGGCCCTAGTTGAATGAGCTTTGATTTGAACAGGTTTAGATTCATTCGTTAGGGAGTATGAAAAAGAAATGCAATCTCTGAGCCATTTTGATAAAGTAACTTTTGATGCAGCACATCCCATTCTTGGACCAGAAAAGGGAATGAAAAGTTGGTCTGACTTGCGGAAGGACTTTGTCCTGTCTAGGTAGAAGTGTAGTTGTCTATGTACGTCCAAAGAATGTAGACAGTATTTTCCTTTTTTGGAATAATTTGTAAAAAACACAGGGAACTCAATGGACTTGTTAATAGAAAAGTCAGACACCACTTTGGGGAGAAAGGATGGGTTAGTATGAAGGGATACTCTGTCCTTATGGAAGATTCGATATGGGCTCTTGATGCATACGTTTTGTAACTCAGATATCCATCTGACTGATGTGACCACTACCAAAACAATGATTTCCATGACAAGAATTTAAGATCACATGTTGCAGCAGGCTCAAAGGGGGGTAGAGAGAGGGAGAGAGACTGTAGAACCAGGGAGAGATTTCATGTCTCCACAGGTTGCCTGATAGGAGGTCTGCTATGGAAAATTCCCTTGAGAAAGGTCTTGCAAAGGCAAGTGGAGATAAGAGGAACACCATCCTAGCCATTATGGAAATTGGAAATAGCTGCTAAATGGACTCAAATAGTAGAAGCTGATGCCCCATTGTCAAACAACTCAGAAAGATACTGAAGTATAGCAGCTGTAGGAGATGAAAAAGGATCTAGCATCTGATTATTAAACCAGATAGTGAATATTTTCCATTTGTCTCTGTAGAGTTTTCTGGTGGATGGTTTATGGGAGGTCAGAATAATATCTCGGACAGGTGAGGAGAGGGTTTCCTGTCTGGTGACTAACGGAAGTGGAGAAACCAAGCAGTCAGCTTGAGAGTGGATAGATTTGGGGGAGTTAGAGTGTCCAGGATCCAAGGAGGTTGTAACAAGTGAGGCTGGAGGAAGGGAAACACCCTTGTCAAGGCCAGAAGGGGGCAATGAGGATTTCTTTGCATCTCAACCAGATAGCTTTCCTTAGAAATAGGGGTATCAGTGGTATCGGAGGATAAGCATAGAGGAGACCTGTGAGCCAATCGTGAGTCAAAGCATCTCTCAGTGACTCCCTGTCTGGGGGAAAGAGGGAAAAGTAGCTGCTGCATTTTTTGTTTGATGGGGAAGCAAAAAGATTGCAGCAAGGCTGGCCCCAATGGCTGAAGATTTCTGCCGTTACGTTCAGGTTGAGAGACCACTCGTGTGGACAGAGGATGTATCTGCTTAGCCTGTCCACAATCACGTTGGTGCTCCCCGGGATATGTGTTGCAATTAAAAAGCGGTTGGGCGCTATCACCCAATGCCAAATTCTCATGGCCTCGTGACATAGGGGGTAGGATTTGATCCCTCCTTCTTTGTTTATGTACCAGACGACGGACATATTGTCCAACTGGATTGCAATCATTCCTGATGGAAGGAGCAGATGAAGTGCCTGCAATGCTAACATCACTGCTCTTAACTCCAGGACAGTGATATGCAAGTTGACCTCTAAGCTGGACCACGTGCCTTGGACTGTCTTTCCCTGGAAGTGCCCCCCCCCACCCTATCAGGGAAGCATCCGTGGTCACTTTGGCATTGGGGTGGAGAGTCTGGAAGGGGCTGCACCATAGGTTTTCATCTGTTCTCATCCACCAGAGGAGATCTTGTTTGCAGGAATTGGTGATGAGGATCTGTGAGTTCAGAGGATGGAGACTGGCTATCCACTGAGACAAAAGGAGCCATTGTAGTAGTCTCATATGCAATCTTGCTAGGGGGACAATTGGGATGGCTGCCGCTATAGACCCCAGAGCCTGTAGAACTTCCCTTGCAGACACCTTCCTTCGACAGAGTATAACTTGTACTTGTAACCTTAATCTCTGAGGTCTGTGAGGAGGAAGAGGGACTTAGCTTGAGTATTGAATACTGCTCCTATGAATTCCAATTGCTGGGTGGGTTGAAGGTTGGATTTTTCCCAGTGTATTGTGATGCCTATGAACTCCACCAGTGCTAGAGTGTAGCGGAGGGCTCTGACCAGTAGGAGCTTGGTGGGGGCGGATAGGAGCCAATCGTCTAGATATGGAAACACCTGGAATTCCCTGAAGTCTCAGATGAGCTGTCACCACAGCTAGGCATTTCGTGAACACTCTGGGGGCCGTCGAGAGACGGAATGGCAGGGCTCTGAATTGGTAATGACTGGCTCCCAGCCGGAAGTGAAGGAGACTCCTGGAGCACTTGTCCTTTTTGATATGGTAATACACATCCCGGAGGTCTATAGAGCACATCCACACACCCTCCCAAAGAAATGGAAGAATGGATTGTATCGTGACCATACGGAATTTGGTCTGAACTACTGATTTGATTAATTGGCTGAGATCCAAAATGGGTCTCCAGTACCTGGTCTTTTTTGGCACCAAAAAGAATGTTGAGTAAAAAACGGATCTGCACTGGTCTGGGGGGACTTGTTGGATGACTCATTGTAGACACAGCTTTCTTATTTTTGAAGCTGCCTCTTCCCTTTGACTGAGTGGAACATCGGGAAGGCATTTTGGAGGCCTTGGATAAGAGATTAGAGGGATGTAATAACCTCTGGAAATTATTCTCTGCTCCCACTGATCATCTGTAATAGAGAGCCAGGCAGCTTGGTGCAGAGAAAAACGAGCCCCGACTGCTTCCAGAGGAAAGCAAGCAGGCAGCGCTTCAGGAGCGCTGATAATGTCTCCCAGAGAAGGAATCCCTGGAGTCCTGATTTCAGGGACCCCCTCTGCTCTGAAAGGGGCGTCTTCCATTATTGGAACCCCCTCTGCCTCTGGGGGAGTCCTCATCACGTGCACTATGGAAAGGACCTTGAGATTTTTTGTGCCATATCTTTGCACTCCTCTGGTTCCTGGAGAATGAGTGCTAAGGCTTGGAAAAACATAGGCCAACAGCAGACAGGTTTTTCCATCCTGCTCACACCTGGCTAATGTGTCCTTCACTTTAGAACCAAACAGAGTGGACAGTTCGATAGGGGGGTTCAAGAAGGAAGACTTGAAGGAGTCCATGAGGTTACAAATGAGCATCCAGGCATGACGTCTCATAACTACATCTGCACCCGCAGCTCTAGCCACCCCTTCAGTTGTGTGGGACAGCAACCTCATGGACGAGTTGGAGATTGACTCCAGGGTAGCAAGCCGGGAAGCAACTTTATCACGTGCCCCATCCAATACTTGACCCCACGAGGGTTCCAGAGAGTTCAGAGATGAGATCTCTTTGGAGCCCTGTAAAATGTGCCAAGTCATTCAGAGACCTGACAGCAAACATCGCTGAAGCAAAAACTCACTTCCCTGATCTGTCCACTGCCTGGGACTCTCAGTTGGGTGGATTGACAGCAGGACTTTCCTCTGCAGGGTCCATTTTTGTGGCAGCCGCCACCACCATAGCATCTACTGGTAAGCCTCTAGATCAATGGGGCTGTTTCTCTGGAGTGGAGAGTATCTTGTCTGGTCTCCGGGGAATGGCCTCATTGGTATCAGGGTTCTTCCACACCTACTGCACAATGAGCTTGACTAACTCATCGGCGGGGGGGGGGGGTCATCCATGAAGTAGAGGGCTGAGAGCGGAAGGCCTGCAGGAATATGGATTCCTCCAAGGAAGGGTTGCAGGGCTTCTAGTCACCCCTCTGTCTCAAAATTTCCAGGATGTCTCCAAAGGAGACATCATTAGTGGGTGACCGTGGGGACACTTCCTCATCAGTAGTCCATATCATCAGTGAGGTACTCCTCTGGGGAGTCCATGGGTTTCTTCTTACATGTCCATTTCCGAGGTGGTTCTTAAGTGGGGGCATCTGAAGAAGACTCAGAAAGGAGGTTACCCTGTACAGGGGTTTCCTGAGGCTTGCACTCTTGGTGTCCTGGGGGGTGGCCTGTGATAGCTGCAGCTCAGAAGGAGCATGGGGAAGGTCTGACATAGGAGGAGTGCTTCCCAAAGCAAGCATCCTCTCCATCACTCAGAAGACAGGCTCCGCCCGAAGACGAATGGGAGCCTGGAACCAAGGAAGACAATCTCGGAACTGGGGTCACACCCCGCTCCACACAGCCCGCTCCCGGGGACGGAGCCTCAAGCAAAATTGGGGTGGGAGTCACCCCCAGATCCGAAGACAGAACCAATGAAACAACTGGAACTGTACCTGGAGCCAGGGGTTCCACCCCACAAGCATGAGATTGAGGAAGGGGTGGTTCTGAAGGAACCAAAACCCAAAGGGGCCTCAGATCCACAGAGAAGTTCACTGACGGCACCAAGGAGAGGAGTCCTCCCACAGATGTCGGAGCTATGGGCTTCGGAACTGAAGGGTCCAAGGGAGGAGAATACATGGGAGTCACAGGGGCAATGGACCCAAAACCCAGAGTGGGATCGGTTTTAGGAAAATTTGTAATCCCTCTAGCTGTCAGCAGCTGATTGAACAGGCACACCACATCCAATTCAGATAAACTCCTGGTGGACCTTACCCACACTCCTGAGGGAGAGTCAGGTCGGTCCAAAAAGGGGCTAAAGGCTTGTCCTGAAAACAGATCCAAAGATGGGGAGTACTGGGTCCATGGTGTAGTAAAAGTCAGCACCGAGGATTCCAGTTTCAAAAGAGGCAAAAGGGGGACTATCAGTACTAAGAAAGGGCTCGGAGCCAAAGGAATAGCTGGTGTGGAAGTCATTACTGGCTCCGAAGAGGTTATTGGTACAGATCTTGGAATGGAGATGGGAGACGTTGGTGCCAAGGTAATGGCAGGCAATAAGGCTGGAGCCAAAATCACAGTCGGAACCGTAACAGTCGGTGCTAAGGGTGGCGCCAATGTGGAAGTCATTGCAATGTCTGTAGAGACCACTGGAGCAGAACTCGGAGCCAAGGTGGTCGGAACCGAGGAGACGATCTTGTGCTCCATGGAAGACTTATGGACCTTGTGCTTATGAGGCTTTCCCTTATCACCAGCCGGTGAAGAAGGGTCAGAATGAGGACATTTTCTGTACTTAGATGGAGGGGTTGAGACATCCGATGCAGAAAGAGTCTCAGAAAGGGGAGAAAGAAGCAGGCTTTTCAAAATAAGTTTATTCCGTCTTTCATTCAGAGTCTGCTGACTGAAACTGACACAGATCTGACAGGGAGGTTTCACAGATAAATGTGGAACCCCCAGACAATATACATATTCCTCATGCAGGTCGCTATTGGGGTGTTTACCATCGCAGGAAGTGCAATGCTTAAACCCCGAAGTCCCTTTCTTTTCAGACATACTCAGAAAAAAGCAATTCAGCAATCCAAAAAGGGATAGAGAAGGAAAGAAGAGAAAATACCAACACTGGTATTAAGAATACCTCAAGGGTAAAGAAGGGCATTACCAACAATGGTAAAAGGAAGATACCCGTGGGTAGAGCTGTTAAGATAAGTAGGTATAAAAGAGCTTTTGAGAGAAAAAAAACTTATAAATTATTGAAAATCTTGACAAATACAACACTTAGCTGGAGAGCTCTGTGAAACGCTGCTATACGGCTGTGCGGCAAACAAGATCTGGGGTAACTGGGAGAAGGGCATTGTGGGTATCAGCTTAGCTCACAAGTTTTTCGTGTATGTGAGCTTGGTATTAGGCCGACTCGGTTCCGAGCCAGTGATGAATAGGAAGAAAATTAACAACTTCAGATTGGTAAATTTCTTGTGTTAATCAACTAATGTCATTCCCTGTTTTAGAAATTTGCTGATGTTCATGTTTGGTGAAGTGAATAATTGCTGTTTTTGGCTTGATGAATGGAGGTTCGTGGAGCTGAATGTTAAATTATATGACATAGATCCATAAAAACTTGCTGGCAGACATTCATGTTTTAATTTCTTTGAATTTGTTAAAGGTAAAATAATATGTTTTCATTTAGTTTAAAACATGAAATGTTTGGTGCCACAGTTGGGTAAGAATGCTCTCTGTTGAATAACATCAGAAAATGCATTTTCAAGAAAACAGTTAATTAGTTTTTGTCCAACAATAAAAATACATATACATATACACACACACACATACACACACACACACACACACACACACACATATATATATTAGATATAGATACAGATATATATTTTTACAGATATATATCTATATACACATATATATAAATACATATATGTGTATGTTTGTGAGTATACAGGCATACATACATACACATATTTTAGGCACAGCATTAATGCCCTTATAGACTGCCAATTTACCAAACCTGTTCCCATAATAAGTGTCCAGGCTTTTCTTACAAATATCTGAACTAGTATTTGTTTTACTTGCATGCATTAGCTTCCTTTTCAGAGAATCAATTAATACACTTCTCATTCCCACAGAATGTTTATATAGGTTGTCATTTGGTTCTCTAGTGCTGTTTGATAACCCCAACACTTGAAGAGGTAGTTCCTTCTAAATGCCTATATACCTGAATAAGGCCTCCTCTTAAATATCTGTATGAGGTACTGTACAAATTCAGATATTTTAGTCTTTCATAAGTTAAATTTTTACATCCATAGATGCCTTTGTTATATTTCTGCTGTAGCATTTCCAATTTACTCCTGCTTGTTTTCTTATAACATTTCCATACTGTTATTCCATATTCACGTTTGGGTCTAATGTAACTAGCAAACAATGACTTCATCATTTCTGAATTTCTAGACTTTATAAATCTTTTTATACAACCTATAGCTCTATAACTATCATTAATCAATTGGTTGTTATGATTAGAAAAAGCTAAGAGCTGGATCTACCCATATACCCAGGTCCTTACATGAATCTAAAGATTCAATCACCGTGAGCTGTATTAAATATTCCCCTTTCAATTTCTGTCTCCCAAATCTCTTATGTTTAGTTTTTGATGCATTTATCAGCATATTATTCTCCTGTGCCCAAATGGTCAATTAAATCAAGTTCTTTTGTAGAGATGTCCTATCTGTAACATGTAATCAGCTGACCAAGTTTCAAGTCATCTGTATACAGACAGATTTGAAAGATACACTCTAAAGAAGTAAGGGCCTAGGACAGAGCCCAGTGAAAAACCCTGACTGTAACCTTGAATTTCAACTGTTCAATTGTTGTACGATACTTGCCATGTCCTACTTATAAGCCATGCAGCTATCCATCTTATCAAGAGTACAGCAATATCTAATTGTACTAATTTATTGATCAGTGTTTTGTGTATGACCCTGTCAAATGCTGAAGTTGTCTATATAAATTACATCACAGCACACTTTTTCATTCATAGCTGTTATTATATTATTATAGAACATCATGTTGCAGGTTGTACTAGAGCTATTTTCAACATAAGTATGCTTATATATGGTTTCAAGTCTCAACCTATCCAATTCTGAAAATAACTTATCCAATATTTCCTTATCCATTATTTTTCCACAACATGAAAGTAAACTTAAGGGTCTGTGTTACTCTGTGTTTGTCCTACTCTCCTTTCCCTTAAAGACAGGTTTAACAAGTGCATGTCTCCAATCTTGAGGAATCTCGGCATATTTATATGACCTAGTAAATAAAAGATATAATGATAGTGCTGGTTCTTGCTGAGGTGCGCTCAGGTCATTATAACTAATTCCCTCTCCTCCCTGTACTTTGTTTGGATTCAGTTTTCCTAGTTCTTTTTCAACATAATCTAATTTGATTTCAGTATCTGAGGTTACCTGAATGTCACTAGGACAGTTTATCACCCCCATAATGAAGCCAAACTGCTTTGCATAAGATTTTGTAAATATATCTATAATCTGTTGGGTCAGAGAATACATTTTAGAATCTACACACAGTATATCAGTTTGTATGTCTTTATTCCTTATACATTTTATGTATCTATAAAATTATTATGCTCAATATCTTCATAAAACTTTTCTTCAAACTTTTCTTGGTCTTGTCTCACACTATAATGATTTGTATGTCCAGCTTCTTAATTTCAGTTTTCAAAGTTGTGGTTCAATCTCTTATCCACTTTCTATATTTTTTTGTCTCATAACTTAACCAAATATCTTGTTCTAATGGAAATATATCATCCTGATTTTGTGTGCCTCGATCCCAAAACTAAACGTTTTTTTTTATTTTTTTATTTTTAGCTTTCAAACAATTTCCCTTTCAAAGCTTTCCTCATTTTTCTGTGTTTTTTACAATGAATGCATCATTCCAATTAGTTTTATACAGTGACTGCTTTGCTTTCATATATTCTGTTATTTATCTTTTATGCATTGGATTAGATTTCATTTTGGCAGAATAATCTAGAAGCAAATTAACCTTTATAATCCCATAATCACTGCACATCAATGGTGGTAAAACTTGTCATGAAGTAACAGCAATTTCTTTAGCAACACAAACAATGTCTAGTATGTTCCATTCCCTGGTATGTCTTTTCACAATCTGAAGCAATTGTTCCTTAACGTACATCATAAATAATTTCCTTACTAATATTGGTGAATCAATATTATTCCAGTCTGTTTCTGGCAAATTTAGGCAAAAAATGCATGGATTCTTCTAGGTCATCAGCATTTGACTGTGTTGGTCTATACACTCCAGCAACTACTGTATGTTCCAGGGTTGTCTTTATTGTCATAGTTACACAATCTGTATAGTATTGGTGCTATCGTTAAATGTGTAATAATCATCTCACTGCATTACACCTCTGCCTGATTTTTTGTTAGAATGTCTGTTACAGTAAAAACATTTATACCCTGACAGAACTGATTTCCAGTCATTGTCTTTAACTTTGTTTCACAAATCTTGTAGGAACATAGCAACATTTTCCAATAAAAAACACTTTATTATTAATGCTCCTAGCATTAACAACCGTCAGGGATGCATCAGATGCTGCTGTCTGTGAACTGTTAACTTTTTCAACCTGGCAAAAATCCTGCCCAGTATTTGTCAAATATTGCAAAATATTTGCTGCAAAGATTATTTTCCCTGATCTTTACAGGTAGATGTCATCCTACCTAAACACATCTGTGCCCAAAATTAGGCTTGAATGTTCTACACATTTCCATTTTTTAAAATGGGGCATTTTTTCATGTAGGTATTTGCCTAAAAAATCTTTTCATTCATGGTGACCAAACTCTCTATATGTGATTTGTGAAAAATACGTCCTAACACCTGTACAAGCTATGCTATGCAATAACTCTATAAGTTGTCTACTAACAGTCAGAGATTCCTTGTGAATGAGATCATTTGTACCAACATGAATAAAAACAGATCCGTACGTCTTTACATTAAGGCATTCTATGGCCTGTCTCACATCCTCTATTTTTGATCCTGGCAAGCATAACACTATTCGATGTTCATTAATATGCAGATGTAAGTATCATTTCTGCTTATAATTGAATCTCCAATTGTAAGAATATCTTTTCTGACCAGATCTGAAAAATCTTCAACTTCTAATTCAATAATAGCTGCTCTATCAGTTGTTACAAAGGAATAATCTTCATCACCACTAGTCTTATTAATCCAACTGTTTTCATTGCTAATTACATTTGCAAGCATACAACTCTCATCCAGCTGGCTTTTTATATCCATACCTTGAGCTGTGCTGTCAATGTCTGACTTTCTCCTGTTTTGTCTTACAGTAATGCTCTGCAGTCCTTACACATTCAGTTTTGATTTCTTCCTGTTTGCCTGCCCTTTGCTTCTTTTTTCTACCTTCTCTTTTGGAAAAATGATGCCTTTTTCTGTAGACTGAAGGTTTTCTGATAGAAAAGTGTTACCATTCCCTTGAAGGTTTTCTGATAGAAAAGTGTTACCATTCCCTGTAATTTGTGGGTTATGGAAAAAAGCAGTGTCCTTTTTAGCATGCATTCTCTTTGTTTTATGGACATTTATCGATTTCTTTTTCTTCCTTGTTATTTGTTGTGAATGTCTTCCTTTCTTTCTTTTCATTTTTTCTTCTATACTCTCTAAATCCTCAGATTGCTGAATACTTGTATCCAGAATTCCAAAATTGTCAGTGGTATTATCTTGTTCAATAGTGGTTGAGTGATCTTTACTGACAATAGACACTTCCTTTCCTAAATCTGTTCTATTTTATTATTATCATTTTATTTGTTCTTTTTCTAACATTACTACACATCAGTGCAGTCATTAATATGCGCAACAACGCTTCTCCAAGCTACAAGTGCAATCATCATTAGTAAGTCTAAATTTACTACGAATAATTGTAAGCAAATCATCCAACTTTTGACATGAGGAACACAGATCACCAGTGTTATTTTGTGTTAACTTTAAATATACATAGCATTTACTATACTGTACAAGATACTTGCAATTTAATAAATTATTAATGGTGTACTCATTTAAGGAAACCATATTCAGCTGCAAATGAATAAAGAATTCTGGGAACAGCACAGTCAATCACAAACCAAGACAGGATTGTTTAGATAAGCTCTGGATGTGCATGTATAGACTGGGGTATGGGATTCAGTAAACAGCTTGCCTATTTCTTCACTTGAATATATATCATGGTGACTGATGACTGACAACAATGATCTGTGGATCATTCAGTTTTCATAGTATTGCAGATGAATAAGGTCATCTTTACTGTATCAGTATACTATACTCTCTTCTGTACACTGTAAATCAAATCATGGCCACTGTGGAGAGATAATAATAGAAACAATAATAATAATATGATTTATTTCTGTTAAATAACCTCACTGGAATAAAATCAACAGTGAGCTAGAATGAAAAGGAGGATCCCCATCAGTGCTGCCTAATGAAAAGTTTTCATGGGCTTTATGTACTTTTACTTTTAAAAGTTACTAATGAAAAAAATGGTGCATGTTTAGCAAAAGTTGTTAAAAAGTGTTTATGTTTACTTAGTTCTGGAGGATGGCTTGCAAGTACACTCTCAAAGAGGCTATAATTCAAGCTGTGTCTACTTCCAGTTCTTCAACCGGTACCTATGAAATTATATTGGCACTGTTATTGTTAATATTATTATTATTATTATTATTACTATGTTGGTCAAAACCTTCAAAACAGATATTTTTAGAATATTTTGGTCTTGGTTAACAAGTGGTTGGCAAAGTCATTTTATATTGAACTAGCTTGTTGTGAGCCCAAGAGCTTGAAAAAAATCAAACAAAAAAAAAAAAAACAAGAGAAGACAAGGGTAAGGAAGAGGGGAGAGGTGCGGCACTCAAATGCAGAGGAAAAACAAAGAACAAAAAACAAAAACAAAGAAAAAAATGATGATATAGTTGAGCTGTGCTGTTGATGATGTAGACATTGAGATGTTTGTAGGACAAAATAATGAAGACATCTGTGGGTAAAATGCATTGCACAAGACCTAAAGATTTAGAAGCACAGGGTAATGTGAATGGCCAGGATCATTCTGTGAATGGGGAGCAAATGCATTTATAATTAATGCAGGAAAAGGGGAATGTCTTTGAAAACTCTCCCAAACAGGACAATCTATACTGTCAGATTAAAAGACAACTTAGAAAAAGAAAAATAAGGTAGGCATTGGTATGACATACAGACTGCTTCTAGAGAGGATCATCTCAGAAATGTCAGGATTCAACAAAGGCTTAAAAGGCTTAGGGAAACAAGTAACGTTGTCCAGATCCCCTTCCCCCAAATAAAACATACTACACCATCATGGCATAGGATGACCTTTATTAAATGACATTTATTAACCACAGACATTATTAATCACAGAATGTATTAATCAAAATATAACAGATAACTTCAACATAACAAATTAACACTAGGTAGCAGCACCCACTCACCTCCATCCCACCATAAAGTAAGCAATGTTACCCCAACCTCTCACATACTCCAACTTCACACCAGAAGCAGTGTGACAACTCTCACTTCAAAACCTAACTAGCCACCTTGTAGGATCCAAAACATAACACCAGAGGGGGAGCAGAAGAAGGACATGCCAGCCCCTCTTCTCTACCTACCAACCCACTCATGTATGGAAAACAACATAATATACCATCTGACACAAAAAAAGGGACATGGAAGGCAGGTAGCAAATTCATGGCTAAATCTGATCTCCCCACCCCACAACTCCTACACAAAATTGAATTAACTCCTCCCCCTGTCATTATCTCGATGTCTCTCTAAACACCCTTCTCTTTAACCTTAACCCTTCCTTGCCTGAAGCACCACAACAGCATCTTCCATTATTTCCCCCTTAAATCTTAACTCTTATGAACACCCAAATCTACCTCTACCCCATCCTTTTGCCCCAAATCCCTCAGGCATCTCTGGACAAATTAGTTTGTCTCCAAACCACATTTATTACAAACAGCCTGACAGAACAGCATAAATAATGAGCACTTTAGCATCCCACAGCCCAACTGCTCACCGCTCAATACTCATAGTGCAGTCTGCGACAAAACTCTTTCTTAAATGGATAATGTGCAGTTGTGTATTAAAAGGGCAATACTGGTACATATAGATGCATGTTATATATATCAGATTTAAGTTACATTCCACTATAGGGTATGATCACATTCTTACATACTGCATAGTCAAAGGCTGAGAAACTAACTAAAGAGCCATTACTGCATTTATATTGTGAACATGTAACCAAAGCAGCACTACTGGATGCAGATAATTCATAACACATTTTATGCCATTACCTGTCTTTGCAGATTGTAAGAAAAGTCTACACAATGGAAGGAACAAATTGAACTAAGAACTGGCAAGTTTTCTGCCAAATGTCTTTAGATCAGTTCAAATGATCCACTTGACTGGAGAAAATCATTTCATTAAGTAATGTCAAAACTACAAGCAAAGAGAGTTTAAACTTGGTTAACATACCTGAACAGGATGGCTATCATTAAAATGTTGAACTGGATTATTTTCAATGTGCATCATCCATCCATCCATCCATCCATCCATCCATCCATCCATCCATCCATCCACATCTATATTGGGAGTTAATGTATTCAAAGTTCCAGAAATGGTAAATTGAAGCCATCTCCCAGATTAAAGGTATGCAAGCTAAATTCACTGTTTAAGCCCAAATTGGGTTACTTTCTATTTGTAATTATGCTACAGGGTCAAATTAAACCACACACAATCAATATTTGCATTATGCTCAGCAAAACAATTTACTGTAAATGCAAAAATATACAGTTTTAGAATAATAGAACAAAATACAGAAACCTTGTTTTGGTTATACAAGACTCTTAGCACTAAGTGAGACAATGACTCTGGATTAGTTCTCAACGATTTACCCATGGTTGGTGTGGTTTAATCATGAGGCTGAAGCCCGAGTGATTAAATAAACTCAACCATGGGTAAATCTTAATATACCACAGCACAGAGTCAGTTATTGCTATTATACAATGACCTTATTTAAGAAAATAATGACTTACTTTTCTTACGCAGTGTCTTTGTATAACAGCGCCATGGTGCTCTTTGCTTTCTGCATATCCTGTTGCTTTTTTTGATGCACTGTACATGTGTATGGGACTTACGTTCCCACGCATACCCAGTACATCAGTGCTTTGGAAAGGAAGCAGCAGAGAAAAAAGGTCTCTGTTGCTCTTTTTTTTTTTTTTTAATAAAAAAAAACAAACTTTCTGACAGTTTAGGGGTAGGAGAGAGACAAAATTAAGGAAATACAAGGACAATTAGGTACCATCTTTAGTTCTGAATAACGTACCTGGTTTGCTTAGTATTTTCTCCATCCTATCTCTCTCATATGTCTGGACTCCAGATTTTTAATTTTATTTTATCTATTTTTGTTTAAAAAAATTAAAAGTTATAGTATATGCCAATGGCAAAAAGCCTAGGTGAGCAGACGTTTTTCCACTGGTATATGCTCTGATTTACAACGGGCATGTGGTTGGTATGAACAACCAGCATGCTAGTTTTTGAATGCTAATGGCTAGTAATTGTATAATAAATATTTAACCACAGATAAGGTAAATAAAGAGACCTTTATTAGAGAATAGAATTTCAGGCTTTCACTTTACAAAGGTATTGTCAAATGAGTAGAAAAAAGCATACAAGGTGTAAGCCAGGAGAACCAAAAGAAACTAGGACAGAATGCAATAGGATGATGCAGACATGTTCATAAGAAGGTGTGGCTGATATACTGTTACACATTTTATGGACTTGTTGATAATCATGAAAGTAATATGTGCAGTAAGTCTGTCCTGCAGCAATAAACAATAAATGAGAACCTAACGCCTGTAAGATTAGTGCAGCTGGAATCAGCTGAGACTTTTTCTAAAATAACATTTGTGCAGGGCAGTGAAGTATTCAATTACACTTAACATTACTTTTAACCAAAATAAAAAATAATTATAAATAACAGCACACACTTTGGTTGGAAACTTTTAATGAATATTAACGAACAAACACTTCAAACGAAAGCCTTCAAGCACTTCAGCTGAAAGTCTTCTACTGGTTCTAAAAACATGTCACATTTCCTGGAATTTATATAGACCAATTATCTAATCAGTTAAATAATTACCTAAACAACACATCATCTTCTTTTGGCTGTTCCTGTTAGAAGTCACCACAGCGGATCATCTGTTTCCATTTCTTCCTGTCCTCTGCATCTTGCTCTGCCACACCAACCACCTGCATGTCCTCTCTCACCACATCCATAAACCTTATCTTAGGGCTTCCTCTTTTCCTGTTACCTGGTAGCTTCATCCTTAGTATCTTTTTCCCAATATACTCAGCGTCCCTCCTCAGCACATGTCCAAACCAACATAATCTTGGCTCTCTGGCTTTGTCTCCAAACCTTCCAACCTGGGCTGACCCTCTAATATACTTATTCCTAATCCTGTCCACCCTCGTCACACCCAGTGCAAATCTTAACATCTTTAACTCTGCCACATCAAGCTCTGACTCCTGCCTTTTTGTCAATGCCACTGTCTCCAACCCATATAACATAGCTGGTCTCACTACCCTCTTGTAGACCTTCCCTTTCACTCTTACTGGTACTCGTCTGTCACAAATCACTCCTGACACTCTTCAACACCCACTCCATCCTGCCTGTACTCTCTTCTTCACCTCTCTTCCACACTCACCATTACTCTGAACTATTGATCCCAAGTATTTAAACTCATCCACCTTCACCACCTCTACTCCTTGCATCCTCACCATTCCTCTACCCTCCCTCTCATTTACACACATATATTCTGTCTTAGTCCTGTGGACCTTCATTCCTCTTCTCTCTAGAGCATATATCCATCTCTCCAGGATCTCCTCCACCTGTTCCCTACTCTCACTACAGATAAAAATGCCATCTGCAAACATCATAGTCCACGGGTACTCCTGTCTGATCTCGTCTGTCAACCTGTCCTTCACCATTGCAAATAAGAAAGGGCTCAGAGCTGATCCTTGATGTAATCCCACCTCCACCTTAAATGCATCCTCACTCCCACTGCAGACCTCACCGCTGTCACACTATCCTCGTACATATCCTCTACCACTCTTACATACTTCTCTGACACTCCCAACTTCCTCATACAATACCACAACTCCTCTCTAGGCACCCTGTCATATGCTTTCTCTAAGTCTACAAAAACACAATGCAACTCCTTCTGACATTCTCTGTACTTCTCCATCAACACTCTCAGAGCAAACCGCATCTGTAGTGCTCTTTCCCGGCATGGAACCATACTGCTGATCACTAATCATCACGTCCCTTCTTAACCTAGCTTCCACTACTCTTTCCCATAACTTCATGCTGTGACTGATCAATTTAATCCCTCTGTAGTTACTACAGCTCTGCACAACACCCTTATTCTTAAAAATTGGTACCAAAACACGTTTTCTCCATTCCTCAGGCATCCTCTCACTTTCCAATATTTTGTTAAACAATCTGGTTAAAAACTCCACTGCCATTTCACCTAAACACCTCCATGCTTCCACAGGCATGTCACCTGGGCCAACAGCCTTTCCATTCTTCATCCTCTTCATAGCTATCCTTACTTCTTCCTTGCTAATCCATTGTACTTCATGATTCACTATCCCCACATCATCCAACCATCTCTCCCTCTCATTCTCTTCATTCATCAACTCCTCAAAGTACTCTTTCCATCTTCTCAACACACTCTCCTCGCTTGTGAGTATGTTTCCCTCATTATCCTTTATCACCTTTACCTGCTGCACATCCTTCCTAGCTTGGTACCTAAACAACTAAATAATTAAAAAAGTAACCAATAAAAAACTACCAACCCTTTCTCCACTAGAATTTACAAAAATATTTCATGTTTAATTCATGTTTAAGCCATCGCTAAAGGTATCCCACTTAAAAAATATACCAAGCTTCCCCTTGCAATAAAACATAAGAAAATTTAACAGCAAATCAGTATTTTTATAAATAATTTTTAACTTGCAATTCAACTTTAATATTTCATCAGCTTTAGTGAGACCCCAATGTTTCCTAAGTATACACATAATTCCCTTCATAAAGTGAGCTTATCTAGTAACAAAATAAATATCATTATTAGCCCCAATAATTTGAATTCTTGTTCCGGAAGTATATCTTGCTTTTACATTTTAAAAGCCTTTACCTTATCCAGGACTGACATAAATTATTTGTATCCCAACCTCTAACTCCCAGGCACTGTACTATTTCCTCATACACATTTTGAAACTCTTCCTGTTTGGAATATAATTGATTAGCTGTAAAGAGCTCACTGTTTGGTAACAATTCTACAAGATACGAAGCAAGTGAAATTCTAGCATATAAAAAATAATTTACTGATATTGGTATACTATATAATATAATTACTAGACCACTCTTTACAAAAATCTGGATGTTTCAAAAGTTGATAGGACTAAATTGTTTATTAAAAGGAAATGAAATAACAAATCTGTCATTTTAAATTCAATCAAAAAAATTCCTGAATTGCAAGTCATCTCCATCTACCACTAAAACAAGATCATCAAAGTAGCATTTATAAAAAAATAACATTATAAAGTAGATGCCTCTATATAAAAATGTCCCTTTTAGCATGTACCTAGCCAGGCACTTGCAACAGCTGCGATGCCCTCAAAGGTTCCTAACCAAGAGAATCCAGGGTGAGAATACCCTGTCCTACACAGATCACCTGAAGGTGTTGTCTCTGTACTCAGCCTCCTACAGGTTACTGAGAGGTGCTCTATGACTAACATATAAGGTGTCCTCAGATCCAGCTCTGTTGGATCTCTTGCACATATGCAAGACAAACAACAACAGAAACATAGTTCCAAGGACCTGAACGTTGTCTGCAACATAAACAGAGCCTGTTGGATGGACTAATATGTGTCTCAAAGGATCCCTGTGCTATGAAATAAGCCCCCTATCTATGAGAAGCAGAGTTCATCCCTGACCCTGCTGAAAAGAGACAATGATCATCGGATGAAAAATTGCTAATTCACCTCTGGCCTGGTCCCCATGTCTCTGATGGATTTAACATAGTATTTCTTAATCTTATTAAAACAATTAACTACATACTTCACAACTAGATTATGAAACACAGAGGTTGACTTATTATAAAAAGTAGGAACAAACCAGCGCTGACTTTTCAAATACGATTTCAAAATTAAATTATCTCATAAAAGTTTCTGCCAAACAGTTGCTTCATCCTTACTTGCAAAAAAATGCTTTAGTTGATTTTTCCTACTAAACAGCCAAACAACCAACTTTAGTTCAGCAAACTACAATCTGCTAGTATGTATAAATTTCAAACCCTTCTGAAAAAATCTTCAAAACCTTCTGGTAACTTTATTTCCCCCAAAGTCAATATCAGATGAGAATCCAAAATGCACATATCGGCATTAGCAAACTCGTCACTAAAACCATAGCTGTTTGGACTCTTTATTTTTGTTTTGTTTTTACCTTTACCCTTGCAAAATTGCTAGGACTGTTGAACTTTCTGATCTTTCATTTCAAGCAATAAACTCCCACCATCTCAGTAAGTAGTCTGCTCCTTTAAGAAAGTATAATACGTTTTTGTTTGACTTCTTGTTCTTCACTCCACTTCAGTTTTCTCCCAACATTCTTAGTTTTTCCATAGAAACCAATTGCCTTCCATGAGCTGTCTCCGATCCTTCTGAAGTTTATGTTGTTTCTATGATATGATCACCTCTTTAAATGTTCACATATCTGCCCAGATATCATCCAGTTTTTCTCTTTGTTAGCTAACAGACTCAGAAGTGGTAGAAAACTGTCTCTTATTCCATAACATCCAAAATACTATTAATGTTATTTGTCAAAGTTTCCGCCTTTTATCATACTCAAGAACACTTTTTAAAAATCCCTGTGAGCAATTTAAGGACATTCTCTTTCATTGTCTTTGGAGATCCTCATTATCTGAACTAAATGAAAAAGAACTTTACTGTGAAACATAAACCTCTGGGAGGAAATACCAGACATCAGATATTGCTGTAAAAAAAAAACAAGCTGGTGGAACATTGCATTTCTTTCTTTAAATTCCTTTGTAAATCTTCTAACCAGTCTTGCAGTTTAAGACAATTGGCTTCACTTATCCTTCTCCATCAACAACATAATTTGGCTGTTCTGCTCCCATACCAAATGCTACTCCCGAACATTGATCTCTCAAGGTAATACGAGTACTCCACATTATAAATATCAACGAAAATAAAATGCTTTTTACCTCAATTCAATTACAGTTCAGTTCTTTTATTTTCAACCAAAATAAACAATAATTATAAATAACAACACACACGTTGGTCAGATAACATTTTAATAAATATTAATGAACAAGCACTTCAGTTGAAACATTTGGTATGTCCTGGCATTTAAATACACTGATTATATAAGCAATTAAATAATCTCAACAACTGAATAATAAAATATTTAAACAATCAAAAACTACCAACCCTTTCCCCACTAGCATTTACAAAAAATATTTCATATTTAATTCATTGTTTAAGTCATTGTTAAAAGTATCATACTTAAAAATATATCAAAATTCTCTTTGAATAAAACATCAGAAACATTTCACATATAATTGCTCGAGGAATGTGAGCTATCTTGCCAACCTACCCTCTAAAAAACCTCCAATTTTCTACAGTCATAAACATTTTTTTTTTGTTTTTCATGTTACATTACACACATATATTATATATGGGTGTACTTCAAAGCTTCGAACATACTATGGCCGAAGATCAGATGATCAAAGTTTTAAAACTTTGAACATCAAATTAAAAAAAAAAATAAAAACAAAAATGTTTTCTCATGTTTTTGCAGAGGGGCAACCCCGCTGCACCCCACACCCCCTTCTATTTAAATATATCAACTCCGAGATCTCACTACAGTGAGGAAATCTGTAGATTTCCCATTCACTGCTGTATGGCAATCTCCATTCAGAACATTCGAAGTTTTAAAACTTTGATCATCTGAAGGGGACCCATATATATATATATATATATATATATATATATATATATATATATACATACATATATATATATATATATATATATATATATATATATATATATATATATGGATTCACTTTATATCCTCGAAATACTGAAATATCGAAATTCAGTATTTCGAGGCTATAAAGTCGAAACCTGAAAACAACGAAAACTCAGAAGCGCGAAATTCAAAATCTCACATACTGGAGATTTTGAATTAGTGCTTCTACTCCACACACACACACACACACACACACACACACACACACACACACACACACACACACCTTCCTCCCCACACACAAACACAAGCTCTCTACTACATAAAAGCAGAGTGGCAAGCTACCCTGCACCACCCATGTGGGGGGCTGTGCCCCCCACACCCCCCCTACTTAAATATTCTAACTCTGAGGTTACACTACGATCAAACACACACAAAACACCACCACACAAGCTACATTCTCCTCACGCACACACACATCACAGCAACAAAGCACACTAACACACACCACAGCCCCTACCCAAAACCCTTAAATAAACACTTACCTGAATCCACAACCACAGTGAAACACTTGAAGCACTAATTCAAAATCTCCAGTGTACGAGGTTTTGAATTTCGCACTTCCGAGGTTTCGTTGTTTTCAGGATTCTACTTTATGGGCTCAAAATACTGAATTTTGATATTTCAGTATTTCAAGCTTCTAAAGTGAATCCATATATATATATATATATATATATATATATATATATGTATATATATATATATATATATATATATATATATATATCTTTTTACACATAAAAATAAACATGTGTATATATATATATATATATATATATATATATATATATATATATATATATATATATATATGAGTCTACTTCAGAAACCCGAATGCTCACTTACCTGATTTCCAAAATGCCGAGACGAAAAGGCCGATGACCACACAACATTGATGTGTACGTACACATAACATGGTGTTATGTATACGTATTCATAGACAGACATAACTATCTACAATGTTTTAGTATTTTTTGGTAAAGGTATTTGATATTCTAGATACCTAATGGTAGATGAAGAATATCCCCTCAACATATTTTGGCACATCAAACTATGAGGCTGTACAAGTGCTTTGATAACAAAAAAGCATGATAACATCAAATATGACAGGTTACAGAAAGGGCAGCAGCATTCCATGTGACCCTGCCGAGCAAACATTTTCTGTCTGTTAGCCTACTTTGGGGAAGGCTGCATTTTAATAAGCATGAAATTTGGACCAGGCAAATACTTAAGTTTAAGTGGGTTTCTTAACCCTAAGACCCTCTACACAGAGGTAGCACTGCATTTACACAGCAGAGAATGTGAAACTGTTAAATATAAAGAATGATTTAAGCTCAAAGGAAATTCCATAGCTCAGTGTACCTGTGGTTCTCTATTATGTTTGCTTGGGTCCTTTTCAAAGCTCTCAGCATAAATCCTGACAGTTGCTGCTGTGCTACTGGTTCCACTCAGCCTGAAGATGATCCGGGAATTGTTACTGAAAATGATTCGCAGTCCCTAGAAATAAATTAGAACAAACTTCTTAACAACTGCTCATTCTGTGTTAAACAAATGTCATTTATAACAGAATCACTCCAAACATTATTTGCTAAAATAATTGCAAAACGGATTTCAACATGACCAGTTCATTTAAGCAACTGTAACTTTTCATAAAGTCCTCCATAGAAAACTATAAAGTTTGAAGATTTGCCTTACTACATCATAACAATATTAAGATTGGACAAGGACATACAGAAATATTCTTAAATAAATCTTGGAAAGAAATATAGACTGGTGGTTAGCAGAGTAAGATGCCTATTGCCCATGTCCTGAGAGGATAGAGTCCATCCTCATGCCTACTAACTACCTATGAATGAATAAGTTTAAAATTAAAAGTAGAAATGCAGTTAATAATGGCATAAGAAGATTCCTTTATCCTACCTGAGGTTGTATCTTGTGGCTCTTCAGTAGACTGTAAGTGCCAATGTGTTATTATCTTTAGGTATTAAAAGTATCTGCCGTGTTCATGATATCAGTGCTCTGTCTTAGACAAGTATTTACTTACAGACAGATATACAAGAGTAGTTATGACAGTTGCATTTCTACTACTCCTGACTACTGCAATTCACTGTAACCAGATTCAATGGACTGAATCAGTGGTGTGTGCAGGATTTAGTTTAACAGAATGGAATTTTTTTTATCATGACTAGATGGACTTTTGTGGCTAACAAAGTGTAATACATAAAGAAGGTGACAGAAAATTGTTGGGAGAGTGTTAAGGTACTGGTTACTGCCTTTAAGATTGTACATGGGAAGGTCTGATATAAATATTCCGTCTGATCAAGGTTTATGATCACCCAGCTCTGTTAGTTTGCAGAGTGATGATGGACAATTAGAGGTTCCAAACATGCCGTTACAGTCTCAAGGAGATTGCAGCATTTATTTATTCTTCTTTCATCTTTTCAATCCTTTCAGCAGACCAAATTAATGAATGATGGTCTATCAGCATTTTAGATTCACTCTCAGAATGTTATTCTTTATTTAGACTTTGCCACATTATTTACTATATAAGAAGCACTATACTGTTACTTTTATTTGTACTTGTTTTAATCTTTTGTATGCTTAAACATTTACTTAGTTGTATTGCTGCTTTTGTGTTTGCAGAAAAGTTAAATTGTGATGAGCTGCATTAATATAGTACGCATTTTGGAATACATTAATGGTAAGTAAAACAGTCCCAACAATATAGCCATGGAGATTTAGAGCTAGAAAGTAAGTTGCAACAACTGATACAGTGTGTAGCGTCTCAGACTGCCACAGGACCCCCCCCCCCCCTTCATACCTTAAAAAATTCCTTTAGTTTCCCTAAGGTATAAACAAGTGCACCGGGCCTTCCTACTCTTGCTACAGTGTGCAGTCAAATAAATTAACTCCAACTGTCCCATGCAGACAGATGCTTCAGATAATCAACATATGACATATTTCACCCTTCCTTTACCTTTGATTTGCAATTAACTATGTGTGATATTCATTTATCATCATTCTACATTTAGCATCAGTGTGCACAAAACAAAATCATTAACTTTTGAAGTACACAATATTTTCAGATTTAAGTAAGTCACTCCAGGAAAAAGGTTTGGGTCTCTCTTCGGAGGCTGGATTCGTCATTTGAGAAGTGCTGCCTGAACTTATGAACAGCAGAACTGTTACATTTTCATTTTGCTTTAATAATGTTAAAAGGACACTTTCAACATGTTGTTTGTGGTTTGCACTACAGCATTGTTTGCATATGTAAACAAAGCAGCTGAAGAGGTCCAATCAACAAATAACATAAATGACCATTTTGCACTTTAAATAATGGTAGAGCTGTAAGAGGATTCAGGAACAATGTCAAAGGTATTAGGACTGCTCATTAGATTAAGCTTTCTCATAATGCCTGGCACAACTCACTTCCCATCATGCAAATGTCTCCAGTTGTCAGATAATAGCACTGAGCTGAGGAATACAGAAAATTGAGGAAAGGCAAAAACGTGAAAGCATCCAAACATTATATACTAGGAGGTGGATGAAGTGAGGGGACATTACTGACTAAGAACCCTTATCTTACAGCCCTGTGTTTATGGTAAGCATGCAACAACTTTTTATCTGAAAGCATGAGGTCCATTTTCCATAACCAAATAGACAGAATTCCTAGATAATCTTTTTGGGTGGACATTATCATGGGACTATACTACAGACAAAAATATCTGTAAAAGGAAACCTAAATTTGGCAAACTTCTAGAAGAGAAAACTCTTTTGGATCTGACTATAACCATCTTCAAAGGGTGAGTTTAGGGGCTTAAATGTTAAGCAAAGGATACTAAAAACTGTTCAACCATGCAACACAATTTAATTCTGTCAACATATAATGTGAGCTATCAACACCAATATAATTCACCTTAGGCACCACAAAATGGAGTAGATATTCACCTTAGAACTGTTAGGTTAATAGATTGATTCCTGCTGGATTCAGCAGTTCTTTAGGGCACAGAACAGGATTTGTACTGAGCACCATCCTTTCCTTGTGGAACTTTAGCTATGTTGGCTTGAAAGAAAGAACCTGTCACTCTGATGTTTTCTTAGCTGAGCAATAGCCACTAGGAAATGGACTTTCAGTACATGAACTTCAAACCCAGATTCTATGCAAGTTGCAATTCCATGAATCTGATATATTTAGCGACATGCACAAGATGTGAAGTTTTTTATGTTGGTCTGACTAAGCGAAAGTTTAAACAAAGGATATATAATCACATTTATGAAATAAGGAAGAAGAGTGATAAGAATGCCTTAGCCAGGCACATAAATGAATATACAGAACACAGTTTTACATTTCGAGTATTGCAACTAGTAAATTTAAACAAAAGATGGGGAAATAATGCAAACACCTTAGCAAATATTGAATTGTCTTGGATTTTGAAGTTAGGTGCCCACTTACATCCTGGCTTGAATCAGACTGTCTGTATTAAACCAGTCCTAGATAGCAGGTTGTATAAGTAAAGGTTGCTGCACCTCCTTATACATATCCTTATACATATACATATGTATATGCATATTACTCCCACGGCTATTGAAATGTTGTATATTATTTATATGCCATCAACAAAAGTGCTCTCTACTCTTTATTTCATTAAATAGCATCATTTAATCTAACTAATTTTACCATACCATCCAAGTATATGTGCATTTATAAATATAATATATGAAACATATGAAATATCTCATTATTCTGTCTTAGAAACAGATAGTATATATTTTAAATAATTTTAAATAATATTAGTTCAAATTTGATATGTTATAATTGCATATATGGATTGTTTTATACCATTTACATGTACCTAATATTTATATTTATATTTATATTTATATTTATATTTATATTTATATTTATATCTGTATTTTATATTTATATTTACATTTATATTGGTATTTATTTGACATATATATTTCTAAATATGAAGTCCTTATATGTTATTTAGATTTGAGAAACGTTCTTTGATACATACATTAGTATTGACATGAATACAAGAACTTAGCATATATATATATATATATATATACATATATTTTCATTTCTTTCATATGCATTTATATTTATATTTACATTTTATATATAGAATATTAAGGAATATTTTCATATAGACCATGAGAAAGATCTCATATATTACTATATTATAAGTTCATGAAATGCGTCATTTGCACATTACTAAATAGGGATCATTTATGTCTTAGATGTTTTAAATTGTTTCAATGTGTTTTAAAGTTTGTTCTAACGTATTTTAAAAGTTGTAAGTATTGTTTTAAATATATGTATATAGGCATTATGACAGTAGCTTATTAGCTCTTTATATAAATGTGAGCATTATTTATTATTTTGAATGCTTTGAATGCATTTTAAAGCTGGAAAGAATTGTTCTTAACTAACGTATATAAGCATTGTGACATTTCAGTATACTAGTCCTCCATATAAATGTGAGCACTATTTTCTGTTTTGAATCTAATTAATCAAGCAAATTGAATGATTGGATGCATTTACTTGTTCTAATTGAAGTTTACTGACTATATATACCATCCGGTATTATTTATTAAATGTGAAGATCTGAGGAAGCGCACTTTAAGTGCGTGAAAGCGCTTATCTGTTTGTTTTTCGTGAATAAAAGAGCTCGTTTATGGCATTCTGAAACAGCATCTTCTTTTTGGTTGGTGAATTCATCAGTGTTTTTACTGCAAACTTCTAGAAGAGAAAACTCTTTTGGATCTGACTATAACCATCTTCAAAGGGTGAGTTTAGGGGCTTAAATGTTAAGCAAAGGATACTAAAAACTGTTCAACCATGCAACACAATTTAATTCTGTCAACATATAATGTGAGCTATCAACACCAATATAATTCACCTTAGGCACCACAAAATGGAGTAGATATTCACCTTAGAACTGTTAGGTTAATAGATTGATTCCTGTTGGATTCAGCAGTTCCTTATGGCACAGAACAGGATTTGTACTGAGCACCGTCCTTTCCTTGTGGAACTTTAGCTATGTTGGCTTGAAAGAAAGAACCTGTCACTCTGATGTTTTCTTAGCTGAGCAATAGCCACTAGGAAGTGGACTTTCAGTACATGAACTTCAGATATGTGAAACATCTGGCCGAGTGAGTTAAAGAGTAAGTTTTTTAACACAAATGAAATGTCCTCATGAGAGTCAGGATCTTTAATGGCAGGCTTAAGGTGATAAGTTAAACATGATTAGCTCTTGGCTATAAGTTCATCCATAGCAGCAATATAAATAAACCAAAAGAATATACTTAAATCTCTAAAATTTCATTAAAACTATATATATTATATATATATATATATGCGGTGGTGGTGCTGCGGTAGCATTGTCACCTCACAGTAAGACACTGACCGGTTCGACTCTCAGCTAGAGCGTCTTCTGCGTGGAGACATGCGTGAATGGGCATACCTTCATTGAAGGTTGTGCATTAGGGCTGGCAACTCAGCACGTAAAAATCAACTGCCAATCATTAGCGGACCGAAGTTCCGCTGTGGCGACCCCTAACCGGGAAAAGCCGAAAGACACAACAACATATATATATATACATATACATATATATATATATATATATATATATATATATATATATATATATATATATATATAAACACTTTATAATCTCGAAATACTGAAATGTTAAATTTCAGTATCTCAAGACTATAAAGCCGAATGTTGAAAATAGCAAAGGTTCATAATCGCGAATTTGAATATCTTGAATTCGCAGTTATGGACTTACGCTATGTTGTTTCCGGGTTTGTGTGTTGATAGTGCACAGTGCCTTGTGTGGATCTACGTGTTATGTCAGGTAAGTGAGTGTTTTGTAAGGGTTTTGAGTGTGAGTTAGAGTGTATGTGAGTGTGCTGATATGTTTGATGTGTGTGTGAGGGACTGGAGAATGTGCGTGTGTGTGTTTGCTTTTGTTTCTTGTATGTGCGATCTCGGAGTTAGTATATATAAGTAGGGGGTGTGTGTCTGAGTTGTGTATGTGTGTAGTTTTGTGTTTTAAATTGTGATGTGGGTGTTTTGGTGTATGTGTGGTGTGGTGTGTGCAGTTTGGGTTTTTGAATTTCGCAGTTTTGGGCACGGGTTTTGTAGTTTCGGTGTTTTGGGGATTCAGTTTCATAGTCTCGAGATACTGAAATTCGATGTTTCAGTATTTTGAGATTATGAAGTGAATCTATATATATATATATATATATATATATATATATATATATACACACATAGATACACACACACACACACACACACACACACACACACACACACACACACACACACACACACACACACACACACAATCTACTTCACATAATGAAACATCCAAATGCTCGACTGTCATATGGTCGAGACCATATGATTGAACATTTGAATGTTCAAAAATGTGAAAAAAAAAAACAAAAAAAAAAACTAAACAGTGCTAGCAGGGGGGCAAGCCCCCATACACCCCCACACCCCCTGCTATTTAAATATACCAACTCCGAGATTGCACTGCATTGCAGTAAAGGGAAATCTTCCCATTCTGCGCTCTGTGGAAATCCCCATTCAGATCGTTCAAGCTTTTAAAAGTTCGATCATATGGTCTTGGCCATATGAAAGTTGAGCTTTTAAAAGTTCAGTCATCTGAAGGGGACCCATATATATATATATATATATATATATATATATATATATATATATATATATATATATATATATATATCAAATAATAAATAGCAATACCAAATGAAATCTGGAGGTAAGCTCTTTGATATAAGAACATTTCACCTAATCAATCCTCTTCTATATATTGAATAGAATTGTAATCCCTTCCAGCACATCATAATTGGATCAATATAACTATTAGTAAGGGCCTATCCTTTATTATGGTCTTAAATATGAAGTAGTGCATGGAAAGTTATGATTGTGCTTTAAAATCGGGAAAAAGATACATTTGGAAGCATTACTTACTGGTGCTTAACAAAATCTTGACAAGGACAGCTTTAGTACAGTCAAGAACAGGTCTTGCACAAAGGAAAAGTAGTCAGTGATGGCAAGTAAAGAACAGCAGCAGAAGGTAAAACAGCTCTGAAAAGCTGTTTGAACTTTACTTTGCCACACTTAGAAAAAAGTATGACAGAATAAACTGTCTGACAGGTTTAGAAAGATGTTTCACGCTCTGCCAAAGGACCTCTTTGTTTTTGCATGCTGTACCTTTCAAATGCCCCTTTTATACACACTTTCTCAGATTTTTGCCTCATATGTCTGCCCTGTTCCTCATTAAAGTTTTTATTGTCTAGTAAATCACTGATGGTTGGTCAATCAGTGATGTCAGACATTGCAGTCTCGTACTTCTTACTGTTCAGAAAATGCATGATGATAAAAAACCTGTTGCTATATTAACTTATCAAGTGAATTATAGCAATATCTGAAAACAGTCCCTCATTTTTAGTTTTGTTCCACAATCATTTTTGGATTTGTCCAGAAACCATAAGCAAAGAAGTTGAAAGGTATGCTGCTGACTGTTTGGCGCTACTTGCTAAACTGCCTTACTGGCTTTTAAAGATGGTAAAACAATCCGCACTGTTACACTTTCAGTTTTTTGTACTAACTAATATATGGAACAGATATAGCTCAATGCACCACAAAGAGTTGCAATTGGGTATGTAGTCATAATCATCTTTTATGTGTTCTCAACATGAATACCAAGACTGAAGTCACAAGTTTCACTCTCTAGGTTAATTTATTGTCATCCATACATACCTCTCAAATGTCCAGATTATCACAAAATGTCCAGATTTTTTGCCTGATATTTTCAGTCTGTTCCTTATAAATTTTTAGTTTTCATGGCAAGTCACTGAGGACTGAAGTAACTAAATTATGACAGACATTCAAGTTTCAGATTTCATATTCTTCAAAAAATGCATGCTAATGCAAAACCTGCTTTTTCATCAACCTTCTAAATTCATAAGAATAATATTTAAAAATATTTATCTCTATTTTGGGGCTTTTGTACCCCCATTATTTTTGGCTTTATCCAGATTTCATGCACTGAGAGGTGGAGAGGCATGCATGTATTGATCACATAGTAAGTTTGTATGAACAGGGACCTAATCACATTCCTCTGTGTTAATATTCTTATCAAGATAGACTACTAGTAGGACTAACTTCTAGTGAAAGTCCTTTTTCTGTTATCAAGTATTCTTGTTTTTTTGCAACAGTTTCACTCTGTCAGTGATATGAAACATAAATTCCATATGTTGTTTATATTCAGCATATTTTTATACAGTACATTGGGTGATTGCTTCTTACTGATAGTAAATGTGTGTGTGAATGTGTGAATGTGTGTATGTGTGTGTGTGTGTGTGTGTGTGTGTGTGTGTGTGTGTGTGTGTGTGTGTGTGTGTGTGTGTGTATATATATATATATATATATATATATATATATATATATATATATATATATATATATATATATATATACACATGTCTACTTTGATTCACTGAAAACACATCTCACTGAATTTCAAAACACTTACACCAAATCTCTGAAAGCTCCAACCACTGAAAACTCATTTCACTGAATTACATTTTAATGAATGTAAGCACTGTTGGAAAAATAAAATGTATATGCCCTTTTACCCACTGTAATGCAATCCTGGAGTTAGTATATATAGTTAGGGGGTGTATGGGGGAAAAGCCCCCCACCTACTTTTGGTTTTATATTGTTAGCTTTCAGTGAAATGAGATTCATAAATATATGCTGTAGTGTTAACTGTACAGAGTAATGGAAAGAAGTAAATTATATGTTGGTTACTGATTAGAACAGCTTAAAAGAATCAAGAAGTATGAGAAACTTACAGAATAAATTATCAGCTACTGTGTGCTGTGAGGTGTCATTTTTTCATGCTGTAATCTAACTCTATTGTAAGGGTGTGAAGGCTAGATCAGAGCAGAAGTTCACAATGGCTAAAAATATGCATTCAAATTAAACAAGCAGAAATTCTTTTATATATATATATATATATATATATATATATATATATATATATATATATATATATATATATGCGGATCTCGTACTATTGCACAAAATCCTACCTAATCGAAACCAAAACATCCAAACACATTTTAGTGAAAGTGCTTTTCACCAAAAAAACACTTTGGCTAAACTGTGCAAAAAACAAAATATATAACAAAATTAAAAAATATATATATATATATATATATATATATAAAAAACTATTACTCACATTAACCCAGGGGGGCAAGCCCCCTGCATCCTCCCATGTGGAGGGCTGCACCCCCCACACCCCCTACTTTTATATTCTCACTCCAAGATCTCACTACAATGGAGAAAGGGGAATATTACCTTATCCCCACTGTTCTACGATCTCAGCAGAAGCCATTCCCCCACATTTTTCATTTTTTTTAGCACACTTTCACAAAAGTACTTTTTTGGTAAAAGTACTTTCATGAACATGTGCTCGGCCATTTCAGATTCGGTGAAATGGCCATTTGATGAACAGTATATATATATATATATATATATATATATATATATATATATATATGGTCAACATCACTTGTAATACTAGAATTAATAAGAAGAGTAAACATCTTTTGAATAATATGCATATGCACAATGAATGATCTACTATGTAAGATTAATAAAAGAGCAGTATTTGTAAGTTAAGAAATATATGCACATACTGTAATCTCTAATAGAGAGCTGTTGATTAAACAGCTCTTTGATGGGAGATTTTAGAAATACAAGTTATACAGAATAAAGTAGAATATTAGTGGGTAAATAAACCAAAAAATACATTTAAATAAACTGCTTATAAGAAAGCTATGCATCGTATCTACCAGCATATAGCAGAAATGTGAATCTACAAGACCTCATATAATTTACATAAAAAATCATGTAAAATATTTGAAAATATCCTGAAAGCTGAAATCTGAAGCTTGATCATGTAAACGTTGAAGCTTTTTTGCATATTGTATGTTATTAGTCACTAATACTATCTGAAATAACTCATTTCATAAGTCAGAGCTGAAATTTGAGTTTTATATCGCATACAATTTGATATATAATAAAGCAGATTTTCAATATGTTTGAACCTGGGAAGAGAGAATGGGATTTGAATTATGCACATTGTAAATTCTGAATAAAATATACACTGCAAATGTTTTTGACTCCATATTAATAGCAAGACATTGTTTTTGACCTCAGTAGATATTTTGTGAATTAGTTTAATAAGCTAAAGGATTTTTAAATATTTTGATATTTATCATATTGAGTGTTGCATAATTTTTAAATGTAGACATTTGTACTTTTAAAATTAATACAGAGCATTTGTTAAATATATAAAATATGTGTGTATAATTTAGCATTATAAAGGTATATGTGCATTAATTTTCATTTTATATAATAGTTTAGTATAATAAAATTATCTGTCACCTGTAAGTATATCTTTATCTCCTCAGGTCCCACTCTGTTCTTATTTATTTAGAGATTTAATTATAATGATGTTGAATATGTAAATAATTTAGGAATATTTAATAGAAAATTTATATTACTATTAAATAAATAGGTATACTGTACACTTTTTGATTATTTAATATTTGTGATTAATAGAAAAGGATTATTAAACCTTTATGAAGTGATGAGAATACTATTAAATAGCAGCATATATAACTAAATTAATAGTTTCTTATTATTTTTATTAATTATTTGTAAGTCACAGTAGCGTTTGGCTACTTTTCTGATGAATTTTTAGGTATTTGTAGGTAGAGAGATAGTATAGTAGATTGTCTATTTAAGGTAGAGAGATAGTATAGTAGTTTGTTTATTCAAATGACAAACTAAAAACATTGGTATCCATGGTAGGTTCAGTTTTATAAGTGATATATGCAATTACAGTTGTAGACCTGTTTTTGTTTTTGTTATTTATGAGATTTAGTCGATTAGTTTGTAGAGTAGCCCACCCTCTCCCAATCCCTACCTTCCAAACCATGCTCCTCAATACACTGGGAACCTCTAGTCTATTTCTCCTTTCTTACTTGACCTCTTATCACACCAACCCTGCTTATCTAAAACCATCACCAACTCTCCCAAGCATCCAACAACCATAACTTCACCCTGTCATGCTCTATTTCTCCCATTCTATTTAACTTCTCTTAAACCCATCTCTTCAAAACCAAAGTCTTGTTTCACACCTCCTCTATCTCCCCCAGAATCAAACTGAAACATCACATCTACAGCTCCTACACTCCCAAGCTCATCCTACTTGCTTGAACTCTCCTTCTAGCTGATGACATACACTGTAATCTAGGTCCCTCCACATTACTACCCACGTCTATTCAAACAACATCCTTCTCCTTCAGCCCCATCTTCTCAGCCCCCTCTTCAACTCTCTCTTCCTCCTCCCTTAAAACCTTATCCATTCTATCTGTAAGCATACAAAGTCTGCTAAACAAAACCACTGAACTTCACAAATGCATTTCCCATTATACTCCACATATCTTAACCTTGTCTGAAACCTGGCTAAAACCCCATATCTCAAACAATGACATTTTACCCCCAGGCTACAATATTTGCCACCAGGATAGAATCTCAAAAAAGGAGGTGGTGTAGCCATACTCTACTTTGAACAACTGAACCTCTCCCCCTTATTTACTCATCCACCTGATTTCTACCCTGCCAAACTATTAATATTAAACTGTCACACAAACACTCACAAACAATTTGCTGTAACTTCCATTTATATCCGACATGGCAAAAATATCCCTATTCTTGAAAACATACTGTCATGGATTTTACAAAACATACCCTATGAAACTGTAACACTAAGTGATGTGAACATTAACTGGAAACACTAAGTGCAAACTCCCCTGTCCAAAGCATCAATCTCTTTGGATTTACCCAGCTCATCACAACCCCAACTTGCTTGAATAAATATTCCAACTCTGGTACTACCCTAGACTGGATACTGACTTCCAACCCTGACCTCTACCACGATGTCTGTACACTTCCTGATGCCTTAAGTGACCAAATACCCATCTATACCCCAAGACATTCTCCACAACTATACAGACCTCATCTTCACAAAGACTACCCTAAACTCTCTAGCTTCAACTCTATAACATTTAATAAAGGACTTGCATAAATAAACTGGCCCTGCTTGCATATTCTTCCTCTTAATAATGCTATGCTAAAATTCAACAACATCTTCTTAGACATTCTCAACCACACTAGCACCCCTTCGAAAAATCAGAATAAATGTAATTATGCCCCCTGGCTTACAAAAGACACACTTTCCCTTATGCATCAGACAAACTCTGCTTGGAAAACTTGCAACAATCCAAATCCCTTACTCACCATAAATTTTTTAAAGAACTCAGAAACCAAACAAAAACGCATCTACAATGACAAATAAATACTATAAGGCTCAAACTAGCCATCACTCTAATCCCAAAAATGTCTGGAGAATTATCAGCTCTAGCCTTCACCCCAGAAGCTCTCAAACTCCGAACCCTTACCTTAACAATTCAGCTAAGGACACTGCCTCCCTCCTAAACCATTACTTCATTGCTGCTATCCATAAATTGACCAACACTGACTACAACTCCAAAACAACTATCCCTCCCCAAACACCTTCTAATCAAACCCTCTTCTCTCTCAACCCTATACCCACTATGCATATACAATCGCTCCTCCAAAGAAATAAAACCATGTTCTCCTTCTGCTGATAATCTACCCCTCCTTTCTGAAACTTGCAGCTAATCCTATAGACTACCCAATTTTGATACTTATCAGTAGATCATTTCATGAAGCCACTGTACCTGATATCTGGAAAATGTTCTATGCAATACCCTACACAAAGGAGGCAACTCCACTGATCCATCTAACTTTAGACCCATAGCTCTACTCTCACCCCTTTCAAAAATCATGGAAAATTGTATACACACTCAGCGTCTCAAGTTTCTTCTCCAAGAAAACCTTCTGATATCTAACCAACATGGTTTCCATCCAAACCATAGTACTATTACTACAGCTATTGTATTTTTCACTCATATAATAGCTAAAGCCAGTGATAATAACAAACTTGTTTCATGTCTATTCTTAGACCTATCATAAGCATTCAACACAGTATCCCATTCTAAACTCTTAACGAACTTAGCCAACCTTAATCTCTTACCTTCCACACTTGAATGGTTCTCCAGCTATCTCTCAAACTGACTGCAATTGGTCAGATGGCATTCCTTCTGCTCCCCCTTCCTTTCCATCCACAAATGTGTTCCCTAGGGCTCCATCCTTGGATCCCTTCTATTCAACATTTTCACTAATGACCTCTATACCTCTTGCGATCACTCCTTTCTCATTCAGTCTGCTGATGATTCTACACTCATCTCCTCTTCTGAAAGTAATTCTCAACTTCACACTCTTACCAAAAACTCTTTTCTCTGTTGAAAGATGGCTCACTGAAAATCAGCTTATTTTAAATCCTAAAAAGACTAAACCTTTACTCTTTCTCCCAAAACCACTTACACAACTCAAACCCACCTTTACCATCTCTTCCTTAAATAAAACCAACATTAATGTAGACTCCCACACAAAGCAACTTGGAATGATAATAGACGATCAATTAAAATGTGACCTCCCATGTCCAACAATCCATAAAAAAAAAAACTGGGTCTCCTCTAAAGGAACAAAAAATTCCTATCTTTAGAATCTAGGCAATCCTTGGCTCAAGCTTACCTACTTCCATGCGTTCTCTATGCTGCCCCAATCCTTACAAACTGCCAATCTTCCTTAATTACTAAGCTGGAATAGGCATACAATAAAATTGCAAAATTTGCTGCAAACGTACCACATTCCTCTTACCACTGCATGGCATTCTAGAATCTACAGTGTCTCAAATTCCCCTATCAACTTAAACTTTCACAACTCCACATAACTCATTCTTACTCATGAAATCCTCAGTCTGCCTCTCCCTAGCCAATTCTGTATTTTAATATACCCTTGCATGCCCACTCCGTAGCAGAGGCCAACTTCTTCTTCAAATATACAATCTCAATAAAACTATTGAGAAAGTATTATAGAAATATTCAGAATCTCATAATTGGAACAAACTCCCACTCAACATAAGAAGTATTACACTCCAATAGTTTCAAAAAAGAACTAACAAATTGTCTAGCTAAATCGTGGATGTGCCCTTGTCATGACCCCATGTAAACTCTTACCTCTTCCTTCTATTACTTATTTTCTCCCCTACTACTTCTACCTGCTAACACTTTTAGGAGATTAAGGCTTAAACAGCTTTACCCCCATTCATTATGTAATAAAAACATGTATAAAGTTATTTGCCAGGTATAAAGTTATTTCCCATGTGTTGGTCTATTGTATCTACCATAGTTATGTTTATAATTTGTTTTGGATTTCTCAAATGTATAAACTGTTATATATTTCCATTGTTTGATTTTTGTTTATTTTAACTTGCTTATTTTCATAAAATTTTATAGGTATCTGGAACTTTTTCCTTCGGTCTCCACTGAAAATGGGATTTAGCTCAGCAGGACCAAACTGGTTACAAATGTCAAATAAATAAAAAAAGAAATAAAGAAATTTAAAAAAATGTGGAATGTTAAGATAGTGTTTGAGGAATGTATTAGTCTTATATACAATTAAATTAATATGATGGACAAGTCTGTCACATTATCTTTTAAAATAAACCTTTTTAAATATAGAGTATGGATAATTTAATTCTATTATCTATTAATGTAAACAGATTATTACATAATGGCAACAAAAAAAATCATTAACAAGATATCTAAAATTCAATAGAGGAGACATTATTGGTACTGGCTGCCGAAAGGTTAGAGTACACTGTAACCATGAGAGTAAATCCTTTTGATCTGGAGGAAATATGGAACTACAACTCGAATTTTGCAAAGCTTTATTCAAGAAAATAAAAACATCATAAGGTATTTGAGGGCTTTCATTTGTTAGGTAATGTTACATGGTCGAACTTCTTCAGAAATACAATTCTTAACTTGCAGGTTCATGCATTTAAAACTTTTCTCTGGCTATTGAGGGTGAGGGGTTAGCTATGCCTTATCTGATCTATTTTAGTAAGCTTTTTACATTCCCATTCAAGCCTGGGGGAGTGTCAACCTGAAGTTTCACCTGCCATCTAAGAGCTCTGACTTCCAGCTGGGAGTTGGTATCACCGTGGAGGATGGTGACTTCAGGATTACAAGGAGGAATTTAGTGCAAACTAGTCTGGCATATTTGTGTTTTGCTAGAGCGTTTTTAATATCTTGGTTTCTAATGACTTGGCAGTGTTCCTTGATTCAGTTGCTTAGTTTTCTTACTGTTTGCCTACATAGGCTCCACATTGCTCACAGACTGCTAGGTACACTATGTCTGTAGTGTTGCAGTCAAATGCTTGCATGAAGGTGAAAATGTGCCTAAGGAATTTTAGGGCGAAGTGTTCCCCTTTGGCTATGTACTAGCAGCAGATGCATTTGCCGCAGCTGTACATGGCTGGAGGTCTATGAGCATTAGGGGTGGTGGTTGGGGGGGGGCTGTGTCGAACATAGCCTTAAGAGATAGTGTTCATTTGTAGCTGAAGGCTGGGGATCATCCCAGTACATTTTGCAGTTCATAGCTGCTTTTAATGATCTCCCAGTTGTTTGTCAGTATAGTTCTGATGGATTCTGATTCCAGAAAGATTGGAAGGGGGAATCTGGTGCTGTCTTTGGTGGCTGTGTTTCTCTTTGTGTTGTGCAACCCTTATCCTAATATTGGAGGGTATCTGTGGAGTCTGCTATCTGAGATCTCCCTCTGGATATTGTTGATCAGTTCCACGGGGTAGTGCTTGTCAATGAAGAGCTTGGCTAGGAAGTGGCATTCTTGTATGAATGTTTCCTCTTCCCTGGTCATGCAGCTTAACTGCACACATTGCCCCTTTACTATGTTATTCTTCATGAAGAAGGGGTGTTGGCTGGTGTAGTTGTAGTAGTTGTTGTGAAGCGTATGTTTCCTGTGTATGTTGGAGGAAATTTTTTTGAAGACTGGGTCTATGGACAGCGTAACATCCAGAAATTGGACTTCATTCCCTTTGCCTGAGAGGGTGAAGTCCAAGAAATCTATGCCGTGGTTGATTCTGTCTAGAAAGGGGTTGAATTCCTCAGAGAGGTCCTTCCCAGAGGAAAAAGATATTGTCTATATAGCGTTTATATAGACTGGTGGACTCAAACCTCACAAGGTTGGTGAGAATGTCCACCTCCCACCAGCTTAGGATTAAGTTGGCGTAAGCTGGTGCCATTTTGGGTCCCATAGCCACCCCTTGGAGTTGTTGGTAGATGTGGCCATTGAAAGATAAGAAATTATTTTCCAGTACTATTTCTAGTAGTGAAATCCATGTTTCGACTTGGTGTGGTGGGGTTTGGGTGCAGTTGGCTAGGCATTTTCCCATACCGTCTGGCCCATGTTGGTGGGGGATACTGAGGTACAGTGCCACTACATCCAGTGTGTCAAGGGTGCAGTGGTTTGTAATTGTGGGTAGCTGATGGATAGCATTTAGGAATTCCCAGGAGTCTCTAAGGTAGTGCTGGGACTCCTGAACTATTGGGTTTAAGTAGAAATCCAGAAGTGCTGAGATATATTCAATTTTGGTCTTTTTAGATGCCACTATGTGTCTCAGGGGTGGGTTGATTGGGTATTTGTGGATTTTTGGGATCCCAAACATTTTCCCGATTTGATAGATTTCTGATAGAGGCCAACCAATACTTTGTCTAAGTTTAAAAAAGCTTAGGTCAACCATCTCTGGGGACACAGCTTTGTAGTATGCTGTGTATTCTTGCAAGAGACTCACTTATTAGATAAAGATATATAAAATTCGGTATTTCAGCATTTCGAGATTATGAAGTGAAAATATATATATATATATATATATATATATATACACACACACACACTATATATATATATATATATATATATATATATATATATATATATATATATATATATATATATATATATATATATATCTTATACAGCTACAGGAGCAGCCATCTGAACCAATTGAAATTTTTATCATTCGTTTTACAGCTTGTCTTCTTATTATTAGCTGGTAAGTCTCCCTGATTACACTGAATGCCTCTAGTATTTTACAGTATAAAATAGGAATGCAAAACATATTCTACCAGCTTGCTGTGTATGTAAGAGTATTACCCATAACAGATCTCCGATCTCTGTTCACCAGTACCATTTGGTTTTGTTCCTGATGTTTGATGTCCGAGTTTTAATGTTACACTTTATTAATAATGCTCCATTGATGCTGATTCCTCTGAATGTCCCTGACTGTGGTTCATATATTTGATGTTCCACACAGAAATTGTGGTTTACTGAGAGCAGTCACTAAAATATGTTCTAATATAAAACTTCTCATTCTAGCAACTTTTTAAAGCATAATAGCAACATCTGTTCCTAGTTTTGGACCTTTTCCCACCTTATACAATTAAATTAAGGAATCCCTAAATTTACCCATTTTTTCTATGCCACTAACTCTGACATAGCACTCAACTTCACTAAGGAGATTTCTGCCCACTTAGACAAATGCATTTATCTAGCAGTCCTGACTGGAGCCAGATATAATGAGAAATTTAACCCCACCCCCATTGTCAAACAACATAAACAAACTTTATAAAAACAGAAAAAAAACCTTCTTAAACAGCACAGTAAAGCTAGAACTCTGTAGAATGAAGTTAGTATAAAAATATCACTAGGAACTGAAAAGCATTTGAAGGGCCAGTAAATCAAACCATGAAGATAGATTCTGAAGTGAAAAATAACTAAAAATCTTTCTTTAGGTATGTTATAAAAGCTAAGAAATAAACTTTTACTTTATTTTTATTGTATTTTATTTATTTATTTTATTTTTTGTTAATGGCACTCATGCTCTGAATCAAATAACAAAGCAAATATACTAGTAAACAAGTTCTTCACAGATTTCACCATGACACCTATTCCAACACCACTCACTGAAGAATCATTTACACCCCTGTCATCTGTAATCATGCTCTTAAAGTGTTATCAAAAAACAAAAAAACACCTCATCCACAGGTCATGACAGCATTCCTCTCAAAAAATCACTTCTAAATCTGTTTAACCTAAGCATAGTCACAGGCTATCTTCTGAAATCCTGATGCTCTATTGTAATTATGCTCCTCAACAAAGGTGGGCCTGTTATAGACTCTGGAATCTGCAGACCATTCAGCCTTACATGCCTGAACTTTAAGGCTATGGAACAGATCATAACCAGAGTCTTTAATTATGATATGAAGAGGCTCATTTGACTTGAATCCCAGCAATTTGGCTTTATCAAAAGGAGATTTTGGCTGTTAAACCCAATTAATATCTCAAAGAGTGTTGTGAAAGCTGTTGATGGTGGTCATGTTGTTAATATAGCTTATCTTGATCTGGCCAAAGCACTCAGTCCCATTCCTGAGGCTGGAATTGTAAAGAAACTGACATTCCTAAACCTAGATCCTTATGTGGTAAGACGATTAGCTAAGTGGATGAACAATAGAATCCACATAGCTCATGTGGCAGATGCTTCTTCAAATACTTTAAAATTAACCAGTGTTAAAAAGTGTAGTATTATTTCTTTTGTAAAACTGAAAATACCCACAAACTACAGTACAGAAGGGACAACCTTATCAAATTAAAGTAGTCTTATCTAATTAAAGTAGTCAGGGACCTGGGCACTTGCACAGACAGTTTCTTCTCCTCTGATCATCGCATGGCAGATGTAGTCAGGAAATCCTTCTGCTCAGCAGAACTAATAGTCAAAGGTATTTCATCCAGATACAGGGAGGTTATCATTCCCATTAACTCAGCACTGATCAGACCCACTATAGAATACAACACTTTATCTATTATGTGTCTCACTCAACATATAAACAAACTCAAAAACTCCAGAGGTTCCTAACAAGAACGATCTCTGGTCTTAAGAACCTTAATAACCAAAAGACTGGAGGCCTTGTCCATGTACTCTGTCTTTGCTTTGTTTATTGTTTCATTAGAGCTCAGGTTGTCCTTAGCCTACTATATTTCAATAAGTCAAACAGCATAGCTAATACTAGAACCAGAGATATAAATCTTCATCAGCTGGCAAACAGAACATAATAGAGGGATAGATTCATTACCCAGCATCTTCCTCTTTTCTGGTATAACCCTCCTCTGCAGATTAAACAATATGATTCTATACCTCCCTTCAAATTAAATTTAGGCATCTGGATGGGTGCTCTCAAGTCTACCCTGGGACTAACTGCCCTCTCTTTTCTTGAGAAAGGAGATAAAGCCTGAAGGAAGGTATTGGCAAGACATACAAAGTCTTTGGACTAAATGGCCTTGCAACTCCTATGAAACCTATGCATTCATAAGCTTGCATACTTCTGTGTATATCCAAATAATGTTCGATAGTTCTTTTCTTAGGACATCTATTTGTCTTACCCAGATAAAAAGTCAGACAGTATGTGTAGGTGACTACATAAACAATAGTCTCTGTTATGCATGCTGCATGAAAGGGAAATTTATTTATCTTATTACTAACTTGTTTATGGAAATGAATTTACATGCAGGTCAACAACAAACTATGACTTTTAAACAAAGAAAGTTAGATGTTTGCAAAATATTTTATTTTCCCAGCATTGGAGAAATCAGAGGGAAATAAAATATTTTTTGAACATCTGGTTTTCTTTGTTTAAAAGTGGTGGAAATGAATAAATGTAGTTACCTAATAACAGAACTGGCAGTTATAAAAGGAAAAGTACCCTTCTAACTGCATTAATTTAGTAATGACAAAATCTTTGTAACAATTATTTTGCTTCAAATTTTATTCTGTCCTGTATAAAAACTTTGGGTCTATATTACGTGATCAAATGGTCAAATATTCAAACACGTAATAGTCAACCCATAATAATTGAACCGCCACAATGTTGAACAGAAAATAAAAAAAGAAAACCCCACCCAAACAAACCATTTAAATGCTCTACACAGGGGGGCACCCCCCTGCACCCCCACATCCCCACTACTTAAATATACCAACTCCGATATCGCACTACAGTGCAGACAATGGAAAACTTCCATTTCTGCACTCTACGGAGATCTCCATTGAACCATTCGAAACTGTGGCGGTTCGATTATTATGGTTCGACTATTAAGTGTTTGAATATTTAACCATTTGATAACGTAATATAGACCTCAAACTTCAAGCAAGAATGAACTTATGCAGCTCTGGAAAACTGCTAACAATGGCCAGTTTATCTTAAGAATATTTTTAATGTGCTCTGATCTGGTGTCATAAATCATTATGTATCTGACTCCAGTATAGGAATTTAATGGCATAGACTGCTACATAGATATAAAAAGGCATTGAAAAATAGAGTTTATCATTTTCAGTTCTGTCACATATCACTTTTTTTATTCATACATTTTCCTTCATCCTATCCTCTCATTAAATAATCTGTCCTTTTCAGAAACTCAGTGTCTTGAGTAGTCAGCTTGCTTACTCTAAGGAACTATTCACTCTTACCATGATAAGAAATATATAGGGGATACTAGTATTCACTTCATTATCATGCTTAAATAGCTTAATGTCTAAAAACTAATCTCAGGTGATGACTAATTCAGTCTAAATTTAAAAAGGTGGAGTAAAATAGATGGTAAATTGCTCTTATTCATTTACATTGCCTGACCAAACTAGCAAAACATCATCCACAAAATGCTCCTAGAAAAGAACATATCATTAAACAATGCATCTTTGTTTAAAATACATCTGTCCTCCCAAGATAAAGGTACTAACTGAGCAGTGCTGATGGCATGAGTATCCATCACCATTCCAGATCGCTGTTAATAAAAAATACCATTAAAAGTAAAAACACATTATAGGACAGCACTGTATCTAGCAAAAGAGAAACAATGTCATTTTTTTATTTTTTTTAGAACACATACCATTAAAATACCATCATTTTTTTCTGACTGCTTGTATTCCATACTCATTTGGTATTACAGAAAAAGCGATACAACATTTAACATAGACAAAATCAATCCACCCTTAAGCTTACCATCCTGCCATACAAAACAAGTTCTGAGAAAATTACTAGTATCTTTAATAAACCTTTTTAACTTATTCTAAAAATGATTTCAAAGACTCCTATAAATAAAAAAATGAATTCTGTGAGCCAGTCATTGCCAGGAAAAAATATTGCACAGGGGGATTCTATCAGTCTTTATATATTTTTGGTAGTACATAAAAATCTAATATTTGGTGCAGTAACATACATATAAATGAAATATTGACAGTTGCAAATAATATAACATTTGTCTAACCTTAAAAACTATTTTCTTAGCTGACAATCTATTAATTTCATGAAAAGTACTTACAGCTGATAATATATTCAACTATAGCTCTCAACTGTCCAGATTTTCCAGAATATCTAGATTTTTGACTCATAGTTTTGGTCTGTTCCTCATAAAACTTAAGGGCTTCTGGAAAATCATTGAGGAATGAAGTAACTAAATAATGACAGACATTTGAGCTTCAGGCTTCATATCCTTTAGAAAATGCTTGCCAATGCAAAATCAATTATTCTATCAACTTTCTAAGTTTATAAGAGCAATATTTAAAATGTATCCCTATTTTGGGGCCTTTGTTCCCCCGTTATATTTGCCTTTCTCCAGATTTCTTGTGCTAAGAGGTTGAGAAGTATGTATTCAACACAGTATCCTGATGGCAAACATAGTGAGTGGTGTCTCAGGCCTTCTGGGGAGGCTGAAAGCATATCCACTACTCAGCAACAGCATGACGCTGTACGAGCGTCCATGATTCCCTCACTGACCACAGACATGAGTGGGGCTGAGCCCAGAAAAGGCAAAGGTGAGCCTGGTAGACTTGGTGAATGAGGCCAGGAGCTAGTAGAAGCTTATGGTCAGTTGTAGGAAGTTTTAAAAAATGCCATCTCACTATCCCAGTGTCAGATAATTCACAAAATCCTGTATAAAAACCTGAACAGTGTCAAGCTTTATATACTCTCATCTTTGTACAGCACCCTCTAAAATCCCTCAGATTAAACCAATTACAGATACTTTTCATACAAAAAAATCCACAAAACATAATGATGACCCCTTGTATTGAGGTAACATCACTAAATTATGAAACACCACTCCTTATGAAATCAGAACTGAACAAAGCCCTGCTTAATTTAACAAACTAATTGGGTAGTACCTCATGGTCCACCGGAAGTGTCCTTGTAGCTTTAACCTTCTACCACAGTAAACATTAAACTATTTCCTAATTATACCTTAAAACATCTAGCAGCTGTTCACACTACTGTTTTTGATACAGTCTCAAATTTTCCATCTAATCCTTAAACGTGATTAATGAGAAATACTGTACAATGCTTAAAAGAACTAAAATGGTAAAAATGTTCACTTCAGTAAAATCACATAGGATGTCAAAGTCAAATCACTTAACATGCATTTACTGTAAATTTTCAATGACACTAACGTTCTTTAGCATACTAAAAGAAATGAAATCAGGAATAGTAGAATTATTTTTTAATGTGCACCACAGTCCGATTTAACATAATTTTAGGTCTCTTAGTGAGTGCCAGAGTTTTGCCATATTCATGTAATCACTAACTAGTTTTCGGGAGGGCTTGACAGACCAATGTATTAACAATTTGTTTTGAAGCAAGAACACTGACTTCTGTTTTGGAAGAAGCACAATGACCAAAAATGGCAGGAACTTTACATAAGGCAGTACCCAGTGCAAAAGCAAATGTTAATCTATCAGTGCCAAGCAGAAGTCAGCAGTAGCAACAATAAAACGTACAATTAACTAATGGAAACAATTAGTGGATGAAAGAAGCTGTCTTCCCTTTGATGATTCATCTCATTATAAAAATAAACAGTTAGGTGCTTTTAACATTGATGAATACCCTTGTGAACATGCAGGATGGATGAATGCCAAAGAATAGTGAGAACCTCATAAATAGGAGACAGCAGACAGGATGATTACACTCCAAAGCAATATGACAGGATGAAATGAAAGTACATTTCCATATGAAAGCTTAAATTAGAGCCTTAAGGTTAGCACCATATTCTCTAACAGCAGATGGGAAGTTTGGTCCACCTAGGGTATATCTGCATTCTGGAAAAGTTTTACAGATCACACTTAACCAAGAGCTTACATCTGCCCTGCCATGATTAAAAATATACATTATGTATGTTCCATTCATTGTGGAATTGTTTTACCCTATCAGTTTCTGACCCAGAATCTCTTAAGCAGCTTCCTTGCAATTATCTGTCATACATTTTTCTGCAGTACACTTCTTCGTATCTTCCTTGAGCTATTCATATTGCATACTCATGCCATGACTTCCTCTCCAACATCTCGGTTTTAAACTTAGTTTGAAATACTCAGGAACTTTTGTTTCACAGAAGAGCATAACCTGTGCTGTGATTCTGAAATCCACTAATAATATTATCATATTGCATTAAGTGCCTGTGCCTTCAAGAACAGCCATATTATTTAGTGGAGGAAAGGTCACCCCCATCCAACACTTATCAGAATGTGTAACAGGTCTGTAAGAGACTGGTGTACATAAGAACTGGATTCCACCATCTAAGGTAGGGGACGTTAATGCTAATATTCTCTCTCCTCTTCTAACATAATTTAAAGTAATGCTTGTTGTCTAGGTTTTCCTCCCTCCACCACCAGGTACACAGTAAAGGAACTGATTACAATGATTCTCTATTGCCTTAGAATGGTTTATTGGCTAAGGACTCGCTCATTCCCATATGAATAGTGCACTTTGGTTGACAAAACAGATGTTGACAGGTGTGCAAGATCACAGTCCCTGGGGTTGGGGAATATGTCCCTTCCCTGGGGATTGTGTCATCTTAGAGTTAGTATATATAATTAGCAGGAGGTGTAGGGAGCACAGGGAACTTGCTGCCCTTTAAAAAAAAAAAAAAAAAAGAACAATGTTTAAGTTTTGTATGTTTCAAGGTTATGCTCACAGTATACGCAATGAAGTGTTAGCATTCTGTTTTTTGATTTTTATGGGACAATTATAGTGACGTCACCATTTGAAAGTTTCAGTTATATTAAGTACTCCCCTATCTATCTATTATCTATCTATCTATCTATCTATGTATCCACATCTATAGATAGATAGGTATATGAATTTGTGTATATGAAGATAGCATATACCTAGCTCTGTTATCAATAAACAGTGTAACTGCCTTAATTTATCTCCGTCTATCATTCTGGATTATGTTTGCCTTTTTCTTTTGCTAAAATTCTGCACTAAATTCCATCTTAAAATACAAAGAACACTAACATCCCTGACAATCTTAAAGGAGTACAATGGCTTTCTATATAGCATTCCTCAACTTATCAGTCCTTTTGCTCCCTATTTACAGTTCCCTCCATAAAGCAACAACATTGAGCTGTTTAAATATTTTTAATTTACCTTACTTTTCTAATAGGAGCTTGTCGTAACATACTCTGGTGGTTTCATTTTAAAATAAATGTTCTTGCGCTTTAGTAAAGCTTGCTGGAGTCCCCCTGTTAATTACGTCATCCAGGCCAGGCAGTTCAGGTTATTTTTCTAACCTGTTCCCTTCCCCAAAGTGACATCACCACAGCCGGTCTCTCATTCTAAGTAAAAAAAATGAAACCTGCCCATTCTGTGATGTCACTTCTCCCTTGACCTTCCCCTACTCTTTCAATGCTCAGATATAGCTCCGGAGCTAGGAAAGTTCTTTTTCAGGTTTTGTTTTCAGTACGCTGTGTTTTGGCATAGGAACCTCTTGTGTGCGTCTCCCTACAGCAGCCTCTCACGCAGCTTCTTATTAGTGAGTGTGATATTCCTTTTTCTAAATGCATTGCTCTAGGTTTTTTTTTTTTCATGAATGTGCTTGCTATAATAATTCCTTATGTCCAGCCCTTTATTGTTTTACCTTTATAAATAATAAAACGAATGGCTGTATCAAAAAGACTTTAATATGCTAGCGGTTACCAGTAACTTTTTTTCAGCATTATGGAATGTTAAAATCTTTTTCATACAGCATTTCATTTTATTATTTCTATTGTATTTTTGTGGTTTTACTTTGATTTGCAGAGTTCTGAACGCCTTTGTTCTTTGCTGTGGAGTTTGTGCTGGTGCACTTGGTAATGGTTGCCAATATTAACCGATGCCCTTTTATCGCTGTTCACTGTACTGCTTTGCTTTTATAAGTAATACGCACAGCTGCATGAAAAAGGAATAGTAGTCTCTTTTTGATATGGTGTATTAGCAGTTTATTTCAAGGCTTTCGGCAGTCACTGTAGCTGGACTGCAATATTACAGGACAACTACGGCTTACTCTGCATCATTGCCCTAATCTTTCCTCTGTCTGTCTATCCCAGTACTCTATTTTTTTAGCCAAGGTAAACTTTTGTTTTATAATTTCTGGTGATTCCATTTTGCGGTATGGCTGAATCTCGCTTATGTAGCATGCTCCAATAACTCGCCCCTTATTCTGCAAGCAATTTACAAGATGCCGTGGAAATGCTCTCTTTGCGATTAAACATGCTTCCTGTATACAGTCCTGCTCTTTACCTACCCTCTAAACCAAGTGTTTCACCCAGGAGCCAGAATTCCTGTTGTAAATGTATGCTGCAAGCCTCGGGTGCTTGAGGTCCTTTGCTGCGGCATTTGTTTCTCAGCTGCTGCACGTGGTCATAGTTGCCAATAACAACCGATTTCCTTTCTCACTGTTCGGCTCACTTTTATTTCTTTATTTCTTTAATAACGAACAGCTTTATTAATAAGCATTGTGGAAGATGTCTCTTTTTGGATACAACTATTCGTTGTATTATATTCTTATTATATTTTCTGTGCAGAAGTGAGATTTTGATCGGTTATGCAATACCGGCATATTGAGCCTTAGTTTATGGAGAAACTCATATAATGTCAAACTGTACATCAAAACCATGGCTCTAAAGATGGAATGCTATGGAACACATTAAAGTGCTTTTCAAATGGTAAGATCAGGTCCTGGGATAAAAAAATAAAATATTAGAGTAACAGGAAAACATCATTTCTAGGACTGCTGAACCACTGTAAATAATGAACTTCAGAAAGTCAGTATTGTCAGTAAAAGTAAAAGTGGAGTGCACTCAGAAAATCAGTCAGCAATGTCTCTCGAGAATGTCTCCTAAGGCTCATATATACTTAGCTGGCCTGGATACAAAAGTTGACCATATTGAGAAATCATGGTAAAGGCATACAAAATACAAAAAAAATAAAAGCTTGGACAATAATAATGAAGACATATTATCTAACTGTATGACTTACTTTAAAGTCGAACATTCCATTAAATACATTGTCCATGCAGATTTACTAATTATTTATTTATTTTTATATTTGCTAACCAGGTTAGTCTGACTAGGCCCAGAGAACCTTTTTTTCAGCAGAGATTTGAGGAGAAAAGTTCGAAGAAAGTAATTAGCGAAAATAAGAAAAAAAAAAATATATCAATTCAAGTTGTAAGATACTCAACAGTACAAAAACAAAGAAAGAGAAATATACAACAGGAATATTTACAAGGCAAAAGCATAGTATTTTAGGAATGCAGTAGCAATATGTTTGAGAAATTTGGTTAGCGTAAAGTTATATACAAGGAAATATAGCAATGCCTTAGTATAAAAATATTTTCTAATATGTAATATACAATTCAGAGTAACATCATAGGATAGTACATCAAAGATGCATTCAAAAGCATAGGTATTAACTGCAGAAAGAGTAATATGTGTAGACAGTTTAGACAGGAAACCAGATATGTTGATCAAGAGAAGAAGACAAATTCATTAAGTTATTTCCTGACAAGTACAGCTGCATGCGTGTTGGAAATTAATATTTAGTTGCGTTTTCAATTTGCTACTTTTGGTAGTGGAGCAAAGGGACAACAGAAGTTTGTTCCATGAATATGCAATCAAATGAGTGTAAAATATTTTTCCAATATTTTTGTTTGGATTGGTCACCTGAAGTAGGTTTTGTTGTGTGCTTCTGAGGTCACGATTGGGTGTGCAGGGTGTCAGGATGGATGTAAGGGCAGGGCAGGAGCTGGGGCTATTCAGGATGCTATGTGCAATTTGTAGTTGTGATATTTGGAGCATGTGGGGGAGCTCAGTCCATCTTAAGCTTTTTAGGGATATACAATGATGGGATTTGTAGCTATTACTGGCTGCAAATTTGGCTCTCTTGTTATAGGTGATTTCTAGTTTGCTAGATATCAGATGTGGTATGTGAAACTGATATCTGTTTCATCACATCCCTAATTCAACATAGCTTTACATAAAAAAGTCAACTCTAAAACCCTGGGTTTGCCCCATGTCTCTTATTCCCTATAACATACTATACGATCATACAGTCATGAGGTATGTCACAAATGTTTGAAGAAACAGGGCAAAAATGAACTGTCTGTTGTGGAATCAACCAAATAACAAAGGTATCTCATTCTTAGATTTTATTAGCTAAGACATTGTTTTACAACCAGGAGAAAACCAAGCAAAGCAGGTACAATGCCAGAGCTACAGCTATGTACTAAATCCTAGAAAAATGGTGAATAAGCTGGACCCAATGGCATTCTAGCTGAAATATACACAGTGTTACCAATCCAGGAATTTTTGGGTTAATTGAGTATTACGATTGTCAGTAATTCCTAGTTTAAAGATTAACCCATCTTTTTCATTTGAACACATTGTTGAAAAAAATGTAACAGTCTGGCTGATTTGTGACTCTGATTACAGGTAGAAATATGGGGCAGCCACGGTGGGGCAGTGGTTAGCATTACCACATCACAGCAAGAGGTTCTCTGGTTCTATCCTGGGCTGGGATGCCTTCTGTGTGGAGTCTGCGTGTCCTCCCTGTGGTCGCGTGGGTTTCCTTCCGGTGTTCCAGTTTCCTCCCACATCCCAAAGACATGCTGTAGGTGGATTGGACACTCTAAATTGGCCCTCGGCCTGAGTGGATGCATGTGTGTGCCTTCTGTGGAAGGTTGGCAACTTGACACCATAAAACTCCACTGCCAATCATGAGCGGACAGGTGATCCACTGTGGTGACCCCTAACCAGGAAAAGCCGAAAGATGAAGAAGATTACAGGTAGAAAAATGCCAGCATTTGGCCCCTCAAACAGACATATCTTTTATTCCTACACCTAAGGAAGTTTTTTTGATTGGATCAATATCCTGGAACTCATGGTCTTACAATACCAGAAAGTTGTATAATTGATTGGAGTGACATCCTGGAATTTATGATTTTATAGCACCAGAAAGTTGTATAATTCAGCAACTAAGCATTTCATTCAATTTTTCCAGTCTTTTAAAAATGAAGATGGGTAATGGTCATTTAGTCTTATTCTTTAGTAATTGTTTTACTGGAATTAGTCAGGCCTTGCACCAGATTCTGCCAGGGTTAGTTTAGCAGCACTAAGTGTATTTTCAATTTTTTGTTTCACATGTCACCAAACATTAGGTGGTGGGCAGAGACTTAAAGGGACAGAGCAAAGAATGTGGTGGTCGGCTGGAAAGCAGAGGCCCTATTGGTAGTTTAATACTGAAATCCATTTTGCAAGGCGTTCAGTCTATTTGTAACTCTTGTTATGATTATTCCCCCTGGGTCACTCTTTTTACATGGTTATACTCAGGTGGTTTCAGAATTAATGAGTTACTGGGAGTTCTAAAACAGTCTGAAGCAGCTTTTACACTCAAATCTATTTTAATATGGATCCGTAACTCAAAAACAGATCAACAAGGTTATAACCAACAAATTTCCTTGCACAAGGGCAAAGACCCTATCATTTGTACAGTGTTTTAGTGGCTAGTATTAACAAATTTGAGTCTCACTTTAAATGATAACAGTTTCCTCAGAAGGCCATAAAATCACTAATGCAGGTTTGGATTCTTATGTAAGAAGGTCACTAATACACCAAGGTATCCCTACTAATGGATAGTCCTCACATTCATTCCAAATTGGTTAAGTGTAGAATCTGACAGCTCGGGAGTAATCAGTAGTAGTTGTAAAGAGAGTGGGCAGGTAGTCATCTAATTCTAACTTAAAGTATATCCATCAGTTTCACTAGTTAGTTCATCCATATGTTTTACAGTATTTCAGAGAAAAAGATAATCCTCATTTTGGAGCAGTCTTCCATCAAGCATGGCTATGACAGACCTGGAGTTCAAGAAAATATTAACAATCTCAGACTAGACCATTTCAAGTATGAGATCATTTGGAAAGGAATTCTTACTTTTAAATGGGGTCCTTTGTCTTCTTCTCTTTCCCAGTTATGACAACAAACAAGTTTTTGCCACATTTGATATTACATGTTGGAGGTAATGATCTGGATTATACTCCTAAAAGACAGTTGACTTTTTTAAATCCTTCATGATTTAGTGGTTATCAAACAAAATTATCCAGACATTCAGTTAGTTTGGTTTGCAATTGTTCCTCAATTAATATGACATGGTGCACACAATAGCACAGACATTTGGAAAGCCAAAACAATTAATCGATCATAGGGTGACCAAAGCTGCAATTCTGTTTGGCATTTCCATAGCTAAACACTAAGATGTGTATGACAGGGACCCAGCTTAATTTACCAAGTACGATGTACATTTATTAAATTTTTGTTTCGACATTTTAGTCTAGACTTATCTATGTTTTTAAAGAACTATTTAGTAAATCATTACATAATATATACATACATGTTTCCTTAGTTTATATATGTTTTGGGGTATATTCAGTAATATTTATATGATATGTTTTTGTTAAAATCATATAAGTCATCATATTAAAGTTTATATATTTGTTGACATTTATCATTCTGTATAAAAAGTGGAATTTTATGAAATTGTTTTGTGTGTATATTACCTCAAGGGGTAACTTTGTTATGATGCATTACAAGTAGTAAAAAGGTGAGAAAAGGCTTGTAACAGCCTAGTGGGCAGCTATTGTCTATCTCACCCTTCTTGTTTACACCTCCCCCTTTTTTCATTTTCTGGGCTGGTGGCAAACAAAGAATAATAATTTGTCATGCAGTTGTAATCTGCAGTGGTAGATTTTTGCTAGGGCAATGTGATCTCCTTCAGATGCATGTAAAAGCCAATGGGAGGGTTTCATGGTATGCCATCCAAAAATCAGACCTATGCTTGAAGCTGAGATGCTAACATATAAAGTTCATTTATTTAAAGTGTTTTACAGTACAGTGTGTGTGTGTGTGTGTGTGTGTGTGTGTGTGTGTGTGTGTGTGTGTGTGTGTGTGTGTGTGTGTGCGTGTGTGCGTGTGTGTGTGTGTGTGTGTGTGTGTGTGTGTGTGTGTGTGTGTGTGTGTGTGTGTGTGTGTGTGTGTGTGTGTGTGTGTGTGTGTGTGTGTGTAAACACATACACACAGAAAACATAAAGTATTATTGAGGAAATGTAGTTTTCCAGCCTTAAGGGAAGTGAAGGAAGAACAAAGAAAAAAAACGGAAATCTAGTTGTACAAGAATGATATTGGAATGCAGATTACTAAAATAGACTGTTGTGACTGTTAATGCAAGATGCATGTCAAAGATGACTTTGCACTCTTATTAAAAATAAGAAAACAGGATTCAAGCTGGTATTGCTTGCTTAAACCATAGATTATTAAGTAGAAAATAAAAAAAATAAATAAATATATATATATATATATATATATATATATACATATATATATATATATATACCACTTATTGCTATTTTGTATTTATTTATTTTTTTTATTTATTTTTATCCTTTGTTGACCAGGTTAGTCCCACAAAGTTAGCGGCCTCTTTTCTGGGGAGATCCAAGGTGGTATTTTTATTACTAAGGGAAATTTGTCCAGGGCATCCTTGAACTTACTACACTTTTTCCTATAGATGCCATGGAATCTTTTACATCCATCTAAGCTACATCTTCTGACTAGCCCCCTCCTACCTTAGAGTTGGAGTATACTCTCAAGCCAAATCATTGCTGGAATGGTCTGGCACTCTGACCGTGCACCAAACGGCAGCCCACATATGACAGATTACTAATGCTGGGTCACATGAGATTTCTCAAGTCATGTTTGATAAGGAATTCTGTTACAGCCTACTGCCCAGACTTGCAAACAGCATGAGAAAAAGACTAAAACGATGCTATGTGTGACATTCTTGCCACCATGGAAATGACTCTGTTGAAATGGTATGTAAAACTGTTTTACAAACTCTGCTCAAAGCCAGCCTCCTGAAAGTAGATGGGGTAGATACAGAGAAGGGGTGGAGAGGGGGTGGAGCAGCACGTGACTCAACACCTCACTTAAACATAAAACTAGAAATATATAAACTCTAGGTAATAATTAAGCTTGTTTTAGAAATGTTGCATTTCTGACTATAGGTAGGCAAATTCATGTGCAACAGACTCATAAAGACATTTTTTCCTTTGTTTTCTCCCTAATCATTCTCAGCAGTTATCAGAAAGTTGACATCTTGTGAAATGACTATTCATAAATGTTCTATTTCTTTCTTTCAAGCTGTGGAAGTTGGAGCTGTAAGGTGCTTGATTCAGAAACCTTGAATTCTACAACTAGTGAAGACAAGTAATCATTTTACCTTACTTCTACCCAAGAATCTGGATTTCCTTGCATTTTACACTTTACCCTTCAATTGTGCTGATATATGCATGCCTTAGAAACAATTTTACAGGGTGAAAGACGATTATAGTGCAGATGAGCGTGTGCTTTTGAGAAGCAGCAAAATGTTCTTACTCTGTTCTGCAGTCAATGTTTCTTATTTACAGACATACTGTACAAAGGATATAAATCTGCAGCATGACTTCCGATCAATATTAAACAGTGCATGAAGCACAGGAACAGTGGGGTTAATAAGTAACTTTCTTACAGTAAATTGCACAGCAGAGGGCTGTACTATTTATTCACAAAACATTCTTGTTGTATAATCACACCTTTTCATGATGTAGTGAATGCACTGATAAAACAAAAGTCCCAAGACTTCTCTTTTAATGATTACGTCTAATTGTACTAAGAATATCATTCACAGAAGGAACTGCATGCACACAGCCTTACTTAGCCAATGAAGGTTTATTGCTGTCATTATCCAAATAAGAGCATTTGGGAAAAACTTAAAGCAAGTTAAAATTAAATAGATTAAAGAACTTTTTTTCTTAACAAGAAGTGCCAATTTTTTTCCATTTTATGACTAAAGTTACACCCTACCATACTCTTTTGAAGGTTCTTACTCCTCCTTTAGGTAGCATCATGTTTCAAAATTAATGTTGCAGAAAGCAAAATACACTACTCTGTTCTGAGGTGAAAAAGGCCAAGTCCAAGAGATCTTCTTAGTGTCTTTGCAAGATGATAATAATGAAAGATGCAATAGCAGACAATGATATTCTACCAGCTGTGGTATTATATACAGCACTATGATATTCACATTTTAACTTTAAGTACCCT